>NW_022877660.1:0-1063 GCF_010883055.1 Belonocnema kinseyi
TATAGAGCTCCAAGGAGATTATGTTGAAAAATAAAAAAAAATTTACCCAAAAAAAATTGTTTCTATACTTCATTCTAAGGACTTATTGAACTACCCTCGTATTTCAAACAATACCATATCATTCATACAGCATACGAATTTTTTTAACAAAGAAGAGGATTCATTTTTTCACCAAAAAGACGAATTTTTAACAAAATACATACATTTCTCATCAAATAGTTGGGTTTTCAACGAAAAGATTAAATTTCTATACAAAATACGAATTTGCCACAAATTAAATCAATTTTTAACCAAAATTTGTTAAACAAGAAAATTATTTTCTACAAAAAAAGAAGAATTTTGTATCAAATTTGAACCAAATAGTTAAATTTGTAACCAAGAACATTACTTTTTTTTACCAAAAAAGACGAATTTTTGAACAAAGTACATCAATTTTCAACCAAATAGTAAAACTTGTAAAAAAGATGATTAAATTTTTTACTAGAAAAGAGAATAAATACATTTCTAACCAAATAATCATCCCAAAATAAAATTCGTCTTTTTCGCGACAAGATTAATCTGTCAAATAATAGGCCGGACAATATACATATAAATTAATGTCATAACAATAAAAAAGTCTATAAAAATTATATTGTATCAGAAGCTGGACAAATTATTTCGGGTAAATTTCTCCGGCTACTGGCACCCTGCTTTAGGCGGATGAATTTTTTGGGGTAAATTCATCCGCCCAGTAAAGAAAATATGACAGAATTCACATTCTCATTGCCACAAAAAGTGCAATGTCTAATGTCAGTACGAAAGATATCTCGAGGACGCCCATGTCTTCAAGACGTCTTTAGGTCAACTTTAGGACATTGGACATCTTAGAGACATCGATTGGCCTGACATAGGATGTCCTAGGAACGTCCTAAGGACTTTCTTGGGATTTTCGTAGTGTTGTTCCCACTGGCGTCAGTACGAAAGATGTTCCGAGAACATCCCTGCCTTTAAGACGTGTTTAGGTCATCTTTAGTGCATTGGACGTCTTAGAGATGTTGATTGGCCTGCCTTAGGAGGTCATGCG
>NW_022877661.1:0-1913 GCF_010883055.1 Belonocnema kinseyi
TTATTTTCATTACCCTACGAATAACTATTTTTGAATATATTTTACTTACAGTGCTTAATAAGCTAATCCCTCTGTAATTATTGCACTCGCCTTTATCTCCCTAATAAAATTTACAAAATCAAACTATATTCTAACGATTTTTCCATATAAAGTAATAAACAACAAATTAAAGCAATTAAAGTGGAACACTTTAATTCCAAACTTTAAAAATTGAAGTCCAAAGTTTTTAATTCAAAAATTGTGTATTCAAATGCTCAAAAATTTACAGCTGCCAAATGGAAGTTACTATCACTATTCAATTAAACAATCTGAAATTAAGTGCAAATAAACTGCGAAATTTATAACTTTTATTAATTATAGAGCTCAAATATTCAGATTAAGTTCCAAAAATATAAATCCACGTTAACATTTTAAATAGTCTAAATTAAAGAATCAAGCAATGAACTTTAAAAATGTTCAAAATTATATTATTCGAAGTAATTTTAAGCTAGACACATTAAAAATTAAAAAATAATGTTTTTAACTTAACACTCCTTAAATTAGAAGTTAAATTATTTTTATTATAAATAGTCTAGTCATCCTTTAAAAGCTTTACAATTTTATTTCAAAATCTTGAGAAATCTAGAAGTGGTTTTAAATTTTTCCAAATTCAAAATAATTTTTGAATTTTTTTTCGGACTTTTAAATATATTTCTAAATGAATTGAATTTTTCTATAACTTTTAGAAAATGCTACAAATTAAAGAAAAATTAATTTGAATTTATAAATAACAATAGAACACTTATTAGTTGTAAAAATATTAGAGTAATTTTAAGAGATATTTAGAAGTTTTAAAATGATTCAAATTAAATTTAGAACTTGAAATAATTTCAAATACTTACAGCTGAATTTAAAATAAAATGTAGATTTTTACAGATTTCAAACAAAAAATTTAGAATTTTTTTAAGAATTGTGAAAGACTTCAAAAGAATAAAAAATGTTCTTAAGATGCTTAGGAAAATTGAAAATGATTTTTCACTTTGAAAAATTATTGTAACAGAAAGTTTAAGAAGATTTTAAGAGATTAAAAAAATTGTCAAAGAAGAACATGGAAGATTTTAAGGATTTTTTTTAATTTGCAGGATGTTCAAAAATTTTAGGAAAGTTTCGATTAATTTTAAAATATATTTAGATGTTCTGAAAAAAATGTTAACATACTTCGTTTGAAGTACTTTAAATAATTTCAAGTTTTAAATTTATTTAGAATCTTTTAAAAACTTCTAAATATCTCTTAAAATTACTCAATTTTTTTCTACAAATAATAAGTGTTCAGTTGTTATTTATGCGTCAAAGTTTACAAATTTCACTCATAAATTAAACACTTTTTAAATAGAACAATTAAAATTGTAACGCTAAAAGTTAAAAAATTCTTCGAAAATATAAATATTTAAACCTTTCTATGTAAAACAATTCAGTTTCAAATTATTTTCTTTTAAATATTTGGTTTCAATTTACTCGTCTTAAATGAACAGTGAAATATTGCTACATATTAAATACTGATTCTTTTTCTACATTAAGAAATTTCCAATTAAATGGAATGAAAATTAAATAATTTAGACTCACAATATTTTAATTTTAATAAAAACATTTAATTATGACTATATTATTATGGATTTATTTTTAAGTTGAAAATAGTAAAACGCTCGTTTACATTTTTCAATGGATAAAAAAAAATTAATATACATAATATATTAATACATTTATTTATTAAATTTATTATAAAAAATAATATAAAGGAATACCTGAAACTCCGAATTAAAAATATATTATTAATAAATCATGAAAATTTTTATTTAAAAATAAAATTATCGCAATAAATGATATATTAATTTCAATTCTTATTAAGACTTTCGGATTGAAGCAGTTACAATCTG
>NW_022877662.1:0-1094 GCF_010883055.1 Belonocnema kinseyi
GACATTGAGATTTCACAGCAAGACAAAAGTTGGGTACCACACTTTGTATGTAACTCGTGTCATATAATGGTAAGTCGAGTTACTAAAAATCAGGACAAGACGTCCCTGAAATTCATTGCAGCAACAAAATGGAAAGAACCAGAAAATGAAATCGATTGCTACTTTTGTACAACAAAAGTAGGGGGTATAGCTTATATTAAGAAAAAAGAAGTACATTATTCTAGTCCTAAAACTGTTGAGTTTTCCAGAAAAAATCCTTATAGAAGGTTTAGAAAATGAAGAATCACGAGATAGTTTTACAACACGTTTAGATTCTCTGCATGTGGACGATCATTCGACAAATCAGATTAATGTGAAAGAAACTAAACCAAGCGATAACACATCATCCGAAGATCTAAGCGAATCCGACGAAAGTGAAGAAAATCTCGCTTCAGATAATGATGAAGAATATATACCTAAAGGTGTTGAGAAATCTGTGAAAAAATATGATCAAAAGAGTCTGAATGATTTATTTAGAAAGGCTGGCCTATCTAAAAAGCAATGTGAATTGATGGCTTCAAACTTCAAAAAGCGACATATGCTGACAAAGGGAACTAAAGTAAGTGAATATCGTGACCGAGAGAAAACCTTTCGAAAATATTTTAAATAAGATTCAGGGCTAGTTTACTGCATTGACGTAAAAGGACTTATTGACGAATTAAAACCAGGTATATACAAACCTGAGGATTGGCGCCTGTTCATTGATTCGTCGAAGCGGAGCCTTAAAGCAGTCCTTCTTCATAACACAAATAAGTACGCTCCTATACCATTAGCGCATTCAACTGTGCTTAAAGAAGAGTATTCAAACATTGAATTGGTTTTGTCAAAAATAAAATACGAGGAACATGAATGGCAAATATGTGGAGACTTAAAATTTTATCTATGATACTAGGACAACAATCTGGATTCACAAAATATCCTTGTTATTTGCGTATGTTTGATAGTAGAGATAAGGAAAACCACTACAAAAAGAAAATTTGGCCACTAAGAGAGTCATTTGAACCTGAAAAACAAAATATTGTTAAAGAGCCACTTGTGAATTCGTCCAAAATTTT
>NW_022877663.1:0-1053 GCF_010883055.1 Belonocnema kinseyi
TTCTTAAATTCGGTAAGATTGTAAATTGTCGAGAATTTTCCAATTCGGGACTTTTATATTTCGACAATGCATTGTCGAAATATAAAAGTTCCGAATTGGAAACTTAAAAATAAAATTCCCACATCACTGTAAAAATTCCGAAATTATAACATTGCAGTGTTGTAATTTCGCAATTTTTACAGTGATGGGGGAATTTTATTTTTCGGAAAAAGCGATTGAAAAATCCCGAAAAATAAAATTCCAGACATTGTAAAATTCGTACATTGAAAAATAACCAATAATAAAATTCCCGAAATTATAAAAGTCCCGAAATATAAAATTCGAATTGGAAAATTCACGAAAAATAAAATAAATAAAATTCCAGGCAATAATATATTACCGAATTTTTAAAATCCCCAAAGAAAATGCCTGAATCATAAAATATCCGAACTAGAAAATTCCTGAATTTAAACCATTTAGAAAATTGTTTATTAAATATTATTTATTTTTTGAAAATACAATAATCGAATATATATTTCTGGATGAAAAAATTTGTTTGAAAATTTGTATAGTATTAGAAAAAAAAAACATAAAAAAGTTCTGAAAAATCGAATTTTTTATTAATAAAAAAAAAATAATAAAAATAAATTTTGATATAAATCGTTGTTGAATTGAATCCTGCAAAGTTTGTTTCAAAAATGTTATTATGTAGGTACGAAGAAAATTTAGGCAGAACATTTTTTTCTTTCAAAGCACACATGTTTTTTTATGTATTTTTTAATACAATTTTTATAAAATTATTATTCAGGTGCCGGAGATTTCATTTTTTGGGATTTTTCATTTATCCCTTTCGGAATTGTTTTCCTAGTATTTCAAAATTCTTGAGGAGCTCCAAATTTTGTTCTTTTTTTTGTAACATGCAGAAACCTCCAGCTTATTTGATTTTTTTCTAAATTAATGCTTATTTAACTGTTATTTAAGAAGCCATTAATTCGAACTTTACACTTGTGTCACTACTAAGGCTTTGCAATTAAATTAGTTCAAATTTTAACGTTAAAATATATAAATTATATC
>NW_022877664.1:0-2678 GCF_010883055.1 Belonocnema kinseyi
AATAAAACACATAAAATAACAAAAAAATTTTTAATTGTTTTCACATAACAGTAAAATTTTTAAACGAAAAGTTAAATTTTCATCCAAAATGCTAAATTGTATGCTAAAAAAGGCATTTTTAATAAAATACATGAATTTGGCACAAAAGAAATTTATTTTCCATCAAGACAAATTTTCTGTACAAAAAATTAATGTTAAATCATGGTTAAATATTCGACAAAAAAGATTAATTTTCTACCTAGAAAGACAAGTATTTAATAGAATACAACAATTTTCAACTAAAAAAGATCACTTTTCAATTAAACATAGAATAGTTAAATTTGTAGTTAAAAAAAATTAATTTTTACCAAAAACAAAATGAAGTTTCTACAAAATAGTTAAATTTTCAGAAAACAAATTTATCCAACTAATTTATGAATCATCAACCGAAAATATGGAAAGAAATTGTTAAAATTCTTTGAAATCACTCTAAATTATTGAAATTAATTGAAAATTCCTTACAATGTTTTAAAATATCCTAAAAAATGTAAAATCCTTTAAAATGTCTTGAAACTTTTCAAAGCTCTTGAAAATTCCTTACAATTTTAAAAATACCCTAAAATACTCCAAATCCTTTAAAATCTCATACTAAATTATTTAAATCAATTGAAAATGTATTGGAATCTATTAAAATATCCTAAAATATATATCAAATCCTTAAAAAATCATATTAAATTACTGTAATCAATTGAAAATTTCTTGGAATCTTTTAAAATTCTCTCAAATTTTTTAAATTCTTCAAAATCTTTTGAAAGACCTTGACATCTTTTAAAGATTTCTAAAGTACTTTGGATTTTTTTTAAATAACCCTGATAAAGTTGTTCAAATTCCTTGAAATTTTTTTAAATAATAAAGATAAGTTGAAAATTCCTTGACATGTTTTAAAACATGCTAAAATATTTAATATCCTTCAAAATCTTTTGAAATCTCTTGAAGTTTTTTGAAGCTCTTGAAAGTATCTTGAAATTTTTAAAATACCGTGAAATATTTCAAATCTTTTAAAATCTGATACTAAATTATTAAAATCATTTGAAAATTACTTAAAATCTATTAAAATCTCCTAAAATATATCAAATCCTTTAAAATATCATATTACATTACTGTAATCAATTGAAAATTCCATGGAATCTTTTAATAATCAAAAGCTTTTTTAAGGATTTTAAATATTTGAGGATGTTTTAAAAGATGTGAAGGAATTTTCAATTTATTTTTATAATTTACAGCAATTCCAAAGTATTAAAAAAAATTCGGAAAGGTTATTTTAAAAAATTCGAAAGTAGTTTAGAAATCTTTAAAAAAAAGTTCTAGATATTTCAAAAGATTTTAAAGGATTTGAAAAATTTAAGAGAATTTTAAAAGATTCCAAAGAATTTTCTACTGATTGCAGTAATGTAATATGAGATTTTTAGGGATTTGAAATATTTCAGGGTACTTTAAAATTTTCAAGAGCTTTTAAAAATTTCAAAAAATTACAAAAGATTTGTAAGGATTTTAAATATTTGAGAATGTTTTTAAAGATGTCAAGGAATTTTCAACTGATTTTTATAATTTAAGGGAATTTCAAAGAATTAAAAACATTTTAGAAGTGTTATTTAACAAAATTCCAAAGGACTTTAGAAATCTTAAAAAACAGTTCTAGATATTTCGAAAGATTTTAAAGGATTTGAAAAATTTGAGAGAATTTTACAAGATTCCAAGGAATTTTTCAATTGATTACAGTAATTTAATATGATATTTTAAGGGATTTGATATATTTTAGGACATTTTAATATATTTCAAGTAATTTTCAAATTAATTTAATAGTTTAGTAAGAGATTTTAAAGGATTTGAAATATTTCAGGGTATTTTTAAAATTTCAAGGAATTTTCAAGAGCTTCAAAAAATTTCAAGAGATTTTTAAGGATTTTAAATATTTGAGGATGTTTTAAAAGATTTCAAGGATTTTTAAACTTATTTTTATGATACAAAGGAATTTTAAAGAATTTTAACAACTTTAGCAGGGTGATTTAAAAAAATTTCAAAGTACTTTAGAAATCTTTAAAAAATGTTAAGGTCTTTCAATAGATTTGGGAGGTTTCGAAATATTTAAGAGTATTTTAAAAGGTTTCAAGGAATTTTCAATTTTTTACACTAATTGAATATGAGATTTTAAAGGATTTGATATATATTTTAGGATATTTTAATAGATCCCTAGGCATTTTCAATTGATTTAAATAATTTAGTATGAGATTTTAAAGGATTTGGAGTATTTTAGGGTATTTTTAAAATTGTAAGGAATTTTCCAGAGATATTTTAAAACATTCTAAGAATTTTTCAATTAATTTCAATAATTTCAAGCAATTTCAAAGAATGTTAACGCTTTTTTTATATTTTCTTATTGAAATTGGAACTACTTTGTTAAATTTTTTTGTGGTGATTCATCAATTACTTGGATAAATTTGTTTTCTGAGAATATAACTATTTTGTAGAAAATTCATTTTATTTTTGGTTAAAAATTAAATTTTTTAACGACAAATTTAAGTATTTCATGTTTCATTGAAATGTGAAATTTTTTAGTTGAAAATTTTTGTATTCTATTGAATACTCGTCTTTCTTGGTAGAAAATTAATCTTTTCTGTCGAAAATTTAACTATGATTAA
>NW_022877665.1:0-2557 GCF_010883055.1 Belonocnema kinseyi
CCCAGCTCTAGATTGGTCGGCATTGTTGGCCGACCTATTTTCGGGAGCCCTGCGCGTTCTGTTGTTTTGAACCGCACTTACTACAACTATGTTTGGTGTTGTTTGGCGGCAGTTCTAAGCCAGATTACGTTTCGCATTGACAACAAAAATTAGATTAACAGAATTTCACTGGCGCATTCATAAAATATATCATGTTCCATAAAATATATTTAAAAATAAACTGTAAAATATTATAATTAATTCAGCCTACTTGAAATATTTAAGTAAGTTATATGGTGTAAAATTTAAAATACAAATGATATAAATATTATTCAAATTATTTGTGAAGTTTTTTCAGAACTTTTAAATATATTTTTAATGATTTCCATTTTTATCGTAAATTTTTGGTACTATTCGAAAAAACTGCCTCAAAATCTTCCAGAGTGTTTTTACAATTATATTAATCTTTTAAAATGTTTTGAAATATATTTAGGACTGAAAAATCCCGAATAATAAAATTCCTAACACTGTAAACTTCCTGAAATTATAAAATGTCGAGATCTGAAAATCCCGAATTTAAAAATGCCAGAATAATAAAATTCTGGACAGTTCACAATATTATTGAACTGGAAAATTTCCGAATAATAAAATTCCAGGCCGAATGCTGTCAAATTATAAAAGATACAAACTAGAAAATTCCCGAAATGTAGCAATTGAGAAAATAATGTTTTAATCAATATTACTCTTTTTTCCCGACACTGTAAAATTCGTGAATTGTAAAATTCCTGAATAATCGAATACTTTTATCAAATACATTTTTTTAAAATGTTTAAAGTTTAAAAAACTATGATTTGAAATTAAAAAAAACAATGATTAAAAAAATATGTATATTTCTGCGTGAAAAATTTTGTTTGATAATGTACATAGCATTAAAAAAAATTAAATAATTATTATTCTTTTAAATTCAAACAATAATATAATCAAATTATTTAATTATTGTGTTTTTAAGAAATAAATAATATTGATCGAAAACTCTTTTCTTTATGTTTAAATAAGGGAACTTTATAATTCGGGGATTTTTTACTTTAGACATTTTCTGTAGGAAATTTTCCAATTCGGTCGTCGGAGATTTCATTTTTGGTGATTTTTCATTAATCGCTTTCGGAATTTTTTCAGTGGTCCCATATTTTTATACCATCTCTTAAAATTATGTCATTTTTCAAAATAAAAAGTCAACATTTAATTTTGAAATCATCAAAGCTATTAATTTTCTTTTAAATTATTTCAAATCTTTTAAAATGATATTTGAAAATTTTCGGAACTTTTAATTATCTTTTAAGCGAATTCCAATTTTTTTTAATCTTTCAAAATTCTATAGCTCAATTTTTTCCTTTAATTTAAAACATTCAGAAACCTACAGCTTATTCGATTTTTTTCTGAATTAAACACTTTTCAACTATCTTTTAAAAATCAAAATACAATACTTTTAGTTTCAAATTACAAATAAAAAAGTAGAAAAATTAAATTTGAACCTTCAAAGTTTGAATTTATCACTCTGAAATGGTGACAATTTATTTTTTACTTGTTTACTATTGAAAATTGTTGTTTTTTGTTCAATTTCCAAATTGAATATGTTAAAAATGGAATATTTTATACTGAAATAATACTAAAGTCTGGCTCAATTGAGAACAACTTTTTTTTATTAATAATTTTTCGGTTCTAACTTCCGGGACAATCATTTTATTCTTTAGGAGATTTTTTACAAATCTCGAGAATAATTTTTTTATTTTAAGAAATGTATGTAAAAATTATAATATTTTTATTTTTCTTCAATAAATTTCCTGATTACACATTTCTCAGGTGAAAGAACCTTTACGCGATTCGAAGAGTTTTTTTTAATCTTTCGGGGAATAAAATGAATATTTCTAGGTCGACCAAGGTTTGTTTTCTTTACAAAATTTCGCTTATGTCTAATTTTTTCTAGTTGTTTTGACAATAGCACAATTCAAGTTTGTATCTTTGGATGAAGAAATCCGTTCTATAGTTTGACAAATATTCTTTATAAATCAATATTTTACACAGAAAATTACCATGAGTGACCTTTAATTATGATTTTATAAACGTGAAAAACCCAGGTTTCAATGTTTTCTATGAAAAACACAATCAATGAGTGACAACGAAAAGCGAAAACAATAAGAGTCCATTTATCCATGAAGAAGCACTTTGAACAAAACTGACCTTGAGCGAACATTAAATATATATTTTTCAAAGTTGACAAAACTAAACCTTTGTTGAGTTCTTTCAGGCACTTATAATTTTTAATAGTCCTATTTTCAAATTTATCTGAAGTTATACGATTTTAATTGTTATAAAATAATGATTCAAGTATTAAAAGATGCTAATTTCTCATCATGTAACTTTATACGATTTTACTTACTAACTAAATAATTTGAAATGTTTCAATCTGAAATTATCGAACAATTGTGGGTCCGGATGCAATAAGGGCACATACAATTTTTTCGTGCGAAAACGAAGTCCCCTGGAGGCTTTAGAAAAAATTTTCGAATTTTAATTTTCA
>NW_022877666.1:0-3116 GCF_010883055.1 Belonocnema kinseyi
GTATAGAGCTCCAAGGAGATTATGTTGAAAAATAAAAAAAAAATTACCCAAAAAAAATTCTTTTTATACTTCATTCTAAGGACTTATTGAACTACCCTCGTATCTTAAAAAGAGTACAAAATAATGGTTAATTTGAAAATTATGAAAATTTGGAGAAAATTGTAGATTTTTTTACAATTTTGTAAAAGAGAAGCTTTTTATGAATTTGGAAAGGTTTTTAGAGAATCAAACATTCAAATATTCTTTAGATTTTTAGAAAAATTTAAAGTTATTTTCTGGAAGATTTTAGCACAATTTTTATTTATTTCACAGAATTAATAAAAATTGTAGTTTTAAAAAACTAACTAAAATGATACATTGTAAGCAAATTTAATTAATTGCAATGAATTAATTTAAAAAAGTTCTTTTCTTCATTACTATTGTCATGAAATCTAGCTTAAGATTTAAGAGGAAAAGGGAATTTTGATTATACTTTTTTTTTTAATTAAACATGAGGTAAAGTTTTTTTCAGCTAAAAAATAAACGTTGTTAAAAATGATTTATAAAATCGAGGAAAATCTTTTAATTGATAATTATAACTAGTTTTGGAAAGGAACTCGAGTTGAACTTTTTAAATAAATATTTCACAATTTTCATTGTCTATTTAACAATAGTTTTTAGGGTTTAAATTTTTACTCTCGCAATTTAGGTAGTATTCTCTGAAAATCTCATTGGTACGTTTTTATTTAAAAACTTTTATTTAGGGATTATAAAATCGTTATTTTTGTAAACAATAGGTTTTCACAAATAATTTGTTTTTAAATAAAAACGTACCAATGAGATTTGCAGAGAATCTTTTAATGATTAAAATATAAGCGCTACAGCATTAGAATTATTTGTTTCAAAAGTCCACCTCGAATTCGATTCCAAAATTAGTTTTAATTAACATTAGCATACTTTTCTCGATTTTAAAATTTATTTTTAACAAGGTTCATTTTTTGAACTTGAAATAACGTATGATAATAATAATAAATAATATTAATAAATAATTCGTAATAATACATTTAATAATAAATAAGGAAACAAATTGCGTTCATTAAAATACATATCATGTTTATTAAAATATTTGAAAATCCGAAATGAATTTAAATTAAGAAATAAAAAATATCATAATATATATTCTATTATATAATGTAAAATAATATAAAATTTAGACTATTTTCTTTTCAGTTATTTAAAAACTACACAAATAACTATATATCTAATTTAATTACGCATGAATAATAATTTTTTGTGGTTAGTAGGAATGCACTGGGATTTACGTCTAAAAGCAGTCAATGTTACGATTTTCGAAAATTATTTTTAATGCAAAAGATTCAAAAAAATCCTATCGATTATTATTTTTTACCCAGAACAATCAGGACATTATGTTTTGTTAACAACCATTTTTTAAAACATTTTCGCTGTGCATTATTTGAATTCTAGGCCAACTGCGTAGCTGGCACCGCCACACGGCAACCGTCTACTCTCATGAAAAATATTTTCCACAGGCCTCTAGGAAAGTGGCATGGGGCTGCTTTTAACAAAACAGCTGATTTTTCAACCAAGTAGTTACATTGTCGAATACAAAAATGAATTCACAACAAATTACATAATCTTTCGACAAAACAGTCAAATTTTCTATAAAACAGTTGAATTTTTAACCTTAAAATACTAATTTTCAGAAAAAATGTAATATTTGATATTTAAACCAGAGAATATTTTAATTATAAATGAAAAAATTGAATAGGTAAATATTAAGTTTGAAAAATTAAGGTATAATTAAAGAGATGAATTTTTAACTTAAGAAAAAAAAATAATTTTCAACACAATATTTAAAGTTTCAAATCGAGTAGTTAAGTTTTCAGTAAAGCAAATTAACGTACAGTCCAAAAGAAAACGAATTTTCAACAAAATAGCTCATTTTTCAACCAAAGAGATGGATTTTCGATTAAAGTTATGAATCTTCAACCAACAAAAAAAAATATTTTTAACAAGAATTTAACTTTCTATCAAGTGATTAAATTTTCATTCAAAGAAAGACGAATTCTGAAAAAAATCGAGTATTTGATATTTCAAACAAATAAAAAAATTTTTATTTTTAATCGAAAATAGTTGAATTCAACCAAAAAGGCGACTTTTGAACATGAGTTGAATTTTTAGCCAAGAAAGATTTTTGAGCCAGAAAGTAAAAAAAATCTCTAACAAACTGTTGAATTTTGAAGAAAAAAGATTAATTTTCTTTCAAAAAGAACGAAATTTGAATAAAATACATGAATTTCCAACCAAAACTATAGTAGTTAAATTTTCAGTTAAAAAAATGAATTTAAAAAATAAAATAGTTGATACTTAAACCAAAAAATATTTAAATTTTTAATCACAAACAGTTTAATATAACCAAAAAATACAAATTTTCAACAAAATACTTGAATCAACTTACACACTCTAATTTTTAACCATATCGCTTCATTTTTAACAAAAAAAATATTTTCTACAAAAAAAAAACACGAATTGTTAACAACATACATACATTTTCTACCAAAGATTTTCAATTTTAAACCAAGAAATTTAATTTCTATAAAAAAAGATGTTTTTTTAAAAAAGAAAATACATGGATTTTCATCAAAAAATATAATTTTCTCCCAAAAGTCAAATAGTAAAGTTTTCAGTTGTAAAAATTAATAATTGTCAATAAAAATGAAACGAATTTTCTATAAGTCTGTTGAATTTTTAAGCCAAAAAGACAAATTTTCAACAGAAAAGTTTCATTTTCAACCTGGAAATACTAGCTATTAAGACAAAATATAATAGTTGACATCTAATCCAAAAAAATGTATTATACGAGGGTAGTTCAATAAGTCCTTAGAATGACCAACAGATGCCGCGCGAATCGCTCCAAATCATCTGTTTTCAGTCAGCGCCACTCCACTGCACATATATGGTGCAGTCACAGTCCACATCATCTGAGTTTACGTGTTTTTATAACCAATTGAAACAAAAAAAATTGTTCGTTGAGAAAAATGGAAAAAAACGAGTTCAGAGCGGTAATCAAACATTTTCATTTAAAGGGTTTAACTCCATATGAGATAAAAAATGAA
>NW_022877667.1:0-2565 GCF_010883055.1 Belonocnema kinseyi
GCCTATTTATTTTTGTAACCATATTCAGCAGAAACCCTTGGTACAGGGACCCTCTATCCGCAACCCGAGGACGCGTTCGGTGGCTTTGTCATAGGCCCTTTTATAAACAAAAATACAATAGTAGATTTTTCAAATAAAATTAATTAATTTTCAATCAAAAAAGAAAATTTTTTAATAAAATAAGTAAATTTTTATTTTTCATCCCAGAAAAATAATTTTCTACCAAAAATGAAGAATTTTTAACAAAATAAATAAATTTTCTAGAAATATTTGAATTTTAAACAAAATAAATTGATTTCAAATCAAATAGTTCAATTTTCCACCAAAAAAGAAAATTTTTTGACAAAATAAGTAAATTTTAATTTTTTATCTCCGAAGAATAATTTTGTGCCAAAAAAGAATTTTCAACAAAATAAATATGTTTTTAACCAAACATTTGAATTTTCAATCAACAAGATTAATTTTCTACCAAAGAAGAAGAATTTTCAACCAAGAAAATTAATTTTCCACCAAAACAAAAGAATTTTCAAGAAAATAATTAAATTTTTAACCAAATAGTTGAATGTTTAACCAAGAAGATTAATTTTCTACCAAAAATTAAATTTTTCTAAAAGAATAAATAGATTTTTAAGAAATATTTTAATTTCAAACAAAATTAATTAATTTCTAATCAAATAGTTGAATTTTCTACCAAAAATGAAAATTTTTTAACAAAATAAATAAATTTTTAACCAAAGAGTTGGATTTTCTACCAAAAAAGAAGATTTTTCAACAAAATAAATAAGTTTTTAAGCAAATAGATGAATTTTATGCTAAAGAAGAAGAATTTTTAACAAAATGAAAAAATTTGTAACCAAGTAATTAAATTTTGAATCAAAAATGAAAAATTTTCATCAAAATAAATAAATTTTTAACCAAATAGTTGAATGTTGAGCTAAGAAGATAAATTTTCTACCAAAATTGAAACTTTTTTAACCAAATAACTAGATTTTTAAGAAATATTTGAATTTTAAACAAAATAAATAAATTTTTAACAAAATAAGTAAATTTTTATTCCTCAATCCAAAAGAATAATTTTGCACCAAAAACGAAGAATTTTTAACAAATAGTTGAGTTTTAAACAAAATAAATAAGTTTTTAACCAAATAGTTCAATTTTCAATCAACAAGTTTAATTTTCTACAAAAAAAAAAAAAAAAGAATTTTCAACAAAGTAAACTTTTAACCAAATAGTTAAATTTTCAACCAAGAAGATTAATTTTCTACCAAAAAAGAAGAATTTTCAATAAAATGAATGCATTTTTAACAAATTATTGAATTTTCAAGACATTCTTATAATTTTAATATAATATATATATATATAATTTTCAAAATTTTCAGGTGAATTTGTAAAATCTAAAAAAAAGATTTTTCCACCAAAAGATAAATTTTCTACAAAAGTATAAATTTTTGACCAAAAACGATGACTTTTTCAAAAAAATCGTTGAATTTTCACAAAAAGTATGTTTTTTAAGTAAATGAGATGGTTTATTAAACAAAAATACAATAGTAGATTTTTCAAATAAAACTAATTAATTTTCAATCAAAAAAGACAATTTTTTAATAAAATAAGTAAATTTTTATTTTTCATCCCAGAAGAATAATTTTCTACCAAAAATGAAGAATTTTAAACAAAATAAATTAATTTCAAATCAAATAGTTGAATTTTCCACCAAAAAATAAAATTTTTTGACAAAGTAAGTAAATTTTTATTTTTTATCTCAGAAGAATAATTTTGTATCAAAAAAGAATTTTCAACAATATAAATATGTTTTTAACCAAACATTTGAATTTTCAATCAACAAGATTAATTTTCTACCAAAAAAGAAGAATTTTCAACAAAGTAAACTTTTAACCAAATAGTTAAATTTTCAACCAAGAAAATTAATTTTCCACCAAAACAAAAGAATTTTCAAGAAAATAATTTAATTTTTAACCAAATAGTTGAATGTTGAACCAAGAAGATTAATTTTCTACCAAAAATGAAATTTTTTTTAACAAAATAAATACATTTTTAAGAAATATTTGAATTTTAAACAAAATAAATTAATTTTTAATCAAATAGTTGAACTTTCTACCGAGAAAGAACAATTTTTAACAAAATAATTAAATTTTTATTTTTCAACCCAGAAGAATAATTTTCTACCAAAAAATAATTTTCAACAAAATAAATAAACTTTTAATCAAATCGTTGAATTTAAACCAAGAAGATTAATTTTCTACCAAAAACGAAGAATTTTTAACAAATAGTTGAACTTTAAACAAAATAAATAAGATTTTAACCAAACAGTTCAATTTTCAATCAACAAGTTTAATTTTTCACCAATAAAAAAAAAGAATTTTCAACAAAGTAAACTTTTAACCAAATAGTTAAATTTTCAACCAAAAAGATTAATTTTCTACCAAAAATGAAGAATTTTTAACCAAATAAATAAATTTTCAAGAAATATTTGTTTTTTAAACAAAATAAATTAATTTCAAATCAAATAGTTGAATTTTCTACCAAAAAGAAAAATTTTTAACAAAA
>NW_022877668.1:0-1010 GCF_010883055.1 Belonocnema kinseyi
AAATTATAAAAATGAATTGAAAATTCATTGAAATCTTTTTAGGCGTCCTCAAATATTTTAAATCCTTTAAAATCTTTTGAAATCTCTTGAAAATTCCTTGCAAAGTCAAAAATACCCTTAAAAAATATATAATTTTATAATTATATAATTATATACAAAAATTGTTTCAGAAATAGTCAAGCTTTAACTCGATTAATTTCTATTAAAATTATAATTGAATAGTTTAACTAATCTACAAACAGTTAAGTTTTTAATTTTTTTCATTTTTCTGTCTTCTAAATGTCAGTCCGAAATAATTTCATTTATAGATTCTCCAATTGAAAAACATACATGTAAATTTTGTACTCATTCAATTCATTTATGATTATTAATTTTTTGTAAATAAGCTTCCAAGTTTACATTTATAAATTTGAAGACTTGAACCCTAACTCTAATCTACAAACATTGCCAAGGTTCTAAGGAATTTTCAATTGATTACAATAATTTAATATGAGATTTTAAAGGATTTGATGCATCTCAGGATATTTTACTAGATTCCAAGGAATTTTCAATTGATTTCAATAATTTGGTATGAGATTTTAAAGGATTCAAAATATTATAGAGTATTTTCAAAATTGAAATAAGTTTTTGTTTTTAATTAAAAATTAATTTCTTTCTACTATAAGAAAACTAATCTTTTTTGTCAAAAATTTAGTTATGATTAAACATTAATTTTTGTATAGAAAATTAGACTTGGTGGAAAATAAATTTCTTTTGTACAATATTCATGTATTTGATTAAAAGTGCCTTTTTCATATACAATTCAGCCTTTTAGATAAAAATTAAACTTTTTGTTTAAAAATCTAAATATTTTTCGAAAAAAAATTTAACAAATTTTTAAAAGAGTTTTGTATTTTATTCAAATTTTTTTTGCAGAAAACTAATTGTTTCTTATTGAAAGTTTGACTATTTCTATTAAAAGTTAGTCAACTATTATTTAAAATTAATGTTATATTTTATAATTATAATAT
>NW_022877669.1:0-1014 GCF_010883055.1 Belonocnema kinseyi
AATTTAATTTAAAAATTAATGATTGATAAATTTAATGAAGAAAATAGTAATCAATTAATTATTGAACCAAAGATAATTCTTATAATAAATAATATTAATATTAATAAATTTATTATAAAAAAATCAAATTTTATTCTTAATGAATAAAATATATTATAATTAAAAATTAAATAATATATTAATCGAAAAGTATATATTATTGTTAATATAATACAAAAATATATTAAATAATAAATAAATTTATTTAAATTTAAATTTAATCTTATTTCATATAATAAATCTTTTGATTAAAATCCTAATAAAAATGGAATTCCGCATAAAGATAAATTAGAAAAATTAAAATATATAATTACAAGAGGAATTTCATTAATTAACCTTCCTATAAAACGAATATCTTGAATTCCATTTATAAAATGAATTATTACTCCTGAACATAAAAATAATAAAGATTTAAATAAAGCATGTGAAATTAAATGAAAAAAAAACATAATTTGTTAAATTAAAAGATAATATAAGTATTATTAATCCTAATTGTCTTAATGTTGAAAAAGCAATAATTTTTTTTTAAATCAAATTCCATTAAAGCATTTATTCTTACAATTAATATTGTAATTAATCCAATAAATATAATTATTAAATTTATTTTATTTAAAATAAATATATTATTAAATCGAATTAATAAATAAATTCCAGCTGTTACTAATGTAGATGAATGAACTAATGATGAAACTGGAGTTGGGGCAGCCATAGCTGCCGGTAATCATATAGAAAAAGGAATTTGAGCTCTTTTTGTTATAATTATAATTAAAAATATTATAATAAATAACTTATTATAAAATTTAAAAAATAATAAATTTCGTAACCCTAAATTTATTATTAAAAAAATTATTATTAATAATATTACATCTCCAGTACGATTAGTTAATAAAGTTAATATTCCTGAATTATAAGAATATATATTTTGATAATAAATAATTAAACAATAAGAAATAAGTCCTAATCCATCTCAACCTA
>NW_022877670.1:0-1263 GCF_010883055.1 Belonocnema kinseyi
CGTTTCTTATAACAAGGATTAAAGCAAATTGCTAAAGCTACTTTACAGATTTCATTCGCGGAAATACAGTTATTTGCAAACGAGAAAAATCACTTAATTATACGCATTTACATGTATCAATCTGTACAATTTCAATCTGACGTGTCAATTTTTTAATCCTATTCGCAACAATAGAATAGTTAAGTAACGAGTTAAAAAAAATTTTTAACCAAAACAAAACGAATTTTCTAAAAAATAGTTAAATTTTAAGAAAACAAATTTTCTCAACTAAATTTATCAATCATTAACCAAAAATAAACTAAATTTTTAACAAAGTAGTTCCACTTTCTGCTCCCATTCTCGTTTGACTTAACTGGACCAAATAATTCACTCTTCAGACCGACGCCAGCAGGGAAGGACTCGGTGCCGAGCTCGAACAGCGGCGGGAATAGGAAAGATCCGGAATAACTGGGAGGGTGACCGTTTCATCGTCCTGACGGACCACCTATTTTTAAAGTGGTTTGACCTCACGAAACCTGCTTTATATAGAGAAAAGAAGACTGAGGCTGGTACGAAAACCTACCTTAAACAGTTAAAGATAACCCCACCGACGATCCAGAGAAGTACATCCATAACAGACGGATTTATTGGCACATTCTACACATTATAGTTTTCAACGATTACAACCATGCCGAACAATGGAAGATCCACGTACCAAAAAAAGACCAAGAAAGAGTCTTAAAGGTAGTACCCGACGATCCAAAGGCTCGACACCTCGGAGTGGCGAAGAATCTGACTCGTTCTGCCCGTGAGCAATACTGTTCGGGAATGCTTAGCTTGGGACACAACATATACCCAACTTTCCAACCTGCCAGGAAATCAAGGTCCAACAACGAGCCACAGAAGGCACTATGCATGCCACAAACGCTGAACAACCCTGGGAAATGGTATCCGTCGATCTGATTGTTACCTTGCCACGCTGTACGGCAGAGAACAATTGGCTACTCGTGATGCAACACTGTTTCACAAAATGGGTGGAAGTTAAACTATTGAGAAAGGCAACAAGCCACGACGTAGTATCTACCATCAAGGCCCAAATCTGCCTGCGACATGGCTGCCCCAGCACAATCCTATAGGTCTACGATCTTCAATACATAGGAAAGAAAGTTACCCAACTACTCTAAACACATGCACATGAAACACCGCCTCACACCACCCTACTCACCTCAGTGCAATCTCGTGAAATGAGCGAAGAGATGATAGCCCAGTCAAAACGATGATAGC
>NW_022877671.1:0-1080 GCF_010883055.1 Belonocnema kinseyi
CCCACCTGAAAAAACCTGTTCCACAACAAGGTAGATTAAAAGTATTTTTAACATGAAGAAAAACCGTATAAAAGCGGCCATTTCGACGATTTTCTGCTTTTCATACACTAGGGGTGGGTTTAATTATTCTTTCCAGCAGCTCTTACCAACCTGAAAAAAAATTGTCCCACAACAAGGTAAAGTGAAAGTATTTTTAGCACACAGAAAGCTGTATAATGGCGTTCATTTTGACGATTTTCTGATTTTTATACACAAAGGGTGGTTTTAAATATTCCTTCCAGAGGTTCTTAACCCCATAAAAAAACCTCTTCTATAACAAGCTAAATTAAAAGTATTTTTAACTCGAAAAAAACTCTATATAGGCGTTCATTTGGGCGACTTTCTGATTTTGATACACAAGGGGTGGTTTTATATATTCTTTCCGGCGGCTCTTACCCCCCTGGAAAAACTTGTTCCACAACAAGGTAAATTCAAAGTATTTTTAACACGAAAAAAAGCTTATAAAGGCGTTCATTTTGACGATTTTCTGATTTTTATACACAAGGGGTGGTTTTAAATATTCTTTCCGAAGGCTCTTATCCCCCTGAAAAAACTTGTTCTATAAGAAGGTACATTAAAAGTATTTTTAACTCAAAAAAAACTGTATCAAGTCATTCTTTTTGACGATTTTCTGATTTTAATACACTAGCGGTTGTTTAAAATATTCTTTTCGGCGGCTCTTACCCCCTGAAAAAACTTGTTCTATAGCAAGGAAAATTAAAAGTATTTTTACCTCAACAAAAACTGTATAAAGGCGTTCATTTTGACGATTTTCTGACTTTGATACACTGGGGTTGGTTTTAAATATTCCTTTCTGCGGCTCTTACCCCCCTGTAACAGCTCGTTCTATAACAAGGTAAATTAAAAGTGTTTTTATCACGAAAAAAAGTTGTATAAAGTCGTTCATTTTGACGATTTTCTTATTTTTATACAAAAGGGGTGGTTTTAAATATTCTTTCCAGCGGCTCTTACCACCCTGCAAAAATCTTGTCCCACTGCAAGGTAAATTGAAAGTATTTTTAAAACGAAAAAAGCTGTATA
>NW_022877672.1:0-1095 GCF_010883055.1 Belonocnema kinseyi
TCTTCCCCCCACTGGATAGACCTTCGTTTACCCGCATAGCTTCGTGGATATCTTAAATCTAATAACATCTTTAGTACATAGTTTTACAATGATTTCTTCGCCTTCCTTGCGTAAGGCCGAGCATCCCTGTAGTTGGCCGGCCGCCGTCTGCGCAGTAGGTAACGCTCGCCCGCGTTCTGACTTCGTTGTAGGATCTCGCCTGAGATCTGTGATGACGGATGTGTAATATCGCTGTCCAAAATAATTTGGTGAGCCTGTTCGGCCTCATCGGTTTCGCTAGCCGCCCTGCGGCGCGAACTGTGCCCTCTGACCCCTGGATGGGCCTGTGCGGCTGTTTCATCTAGCATGCTCAGTATCTCCTTTATTCCTGGTTGTCTGCTATCAGCCGGGTTTCTCCCTTGGCTTGAAGTGGGTGGAACTGTTCGTATTCTTCCTTCCGGGTCCGTTATATTAGGGAGAGCTCGTGCGGCGGCCCTGGGAGTTCTGGCCCAGGCGATTGCGGGCGTCTGTCTTGTGAGTTCTGGTCCGCAAACTGCCCCGGGCGGGGTTCCTGCTGGATACCCGCCGTCTTCCTCGTCCTCAGCTGCTGGAAAATGCACGAGCGCCTGTTCGGCGGCTATCAAGGCATTCCCTTTTTTTGGTTGAGCTCCTTCTGGGAGTGTATCTTTATTTGGCAAAATGGCGACTGGTGGTACTTTTGGTGGTGGTGCGGCCACTAATTGGGACTGATGCAGCTTGTGAGCCCTGCCGTCCTTCAATATCCAGTAAACGTCAGAAGAGGCGGCGTCGATGACTGGATGGGGTCCTGTTCGGAGGGGTGCGAGAGCTGCGTTAAAACCAGCGGCTTTGTTGGACTGCTGGTGGTTCTTGGCATAAACCCAATCTCCGACGGTAAAAGACGGTGGTAGGAAGACCCCGGTGTATCGCTGGCTATACATTTTCTGCTTTTCTCGGGCCTGTTTCTCACGTTCCTTGTGAGAAATGGCCTCGATGATTTCCTCATCCACAGGGTGCAGATTCCATTCTCCCGGTCTGGGAATCTCTCGTCCCATCATAAGATAGCCGGGGGTGCAACCGGTGGCCGCATTTCTCCTC
>NW_022877673.1:0-1471 GCF_010883055.1 Belonocnema kinseyi
GGCGCATACTTTGAATAAAATATTTGTTATCATTCTCTTGAAATAAATGTGTTTTTTTCTTGAAAAAATACCGGTTTCATATGTATACACCTGGTAAAATGCATGGGAAAAATCACTTTTTTGAGTTTTTGAAATAACTTTTTAGGGTTTGAAAAAATTCGACGTGAAAGTATGGGGGCCTGTAGAGAATTATCCAACGAAGAATTTCATGTATCAGATATATGGGTTTGATACCCCTAACACACCCCCACGAGTACCTAAAAACTACCCTTGAAACAAAATGTGTCAATTCTTCATGAAATCGACATTTTGAGCACTGTATTCTGGTCTTTTTTACTTCAAATTATTCATATTGGTCTAATGGAATATTTAATATCATTGGTTAATTAATTTTTAATTATTTAAACAAATGGAATTTTTTGAAATATTTTTTTTTCGCAAATTTATTTTCCTTTAAAATCATTACTATTAGTCTAATGGGATATTTAATAACATTGGTTTATTAATTTTTAGATGTTTAAACAAATGGATTTAAAAAGAAAAAATTTTAATTATTTTTTTTCCTAAAAATGATTACTATTGGTCTAGTGGAATGTTTATTAACATTAAGTAATTCATTTTTAATTATTTGAACAAAAGGAATTTGTTTAAATAATTTTGTTTTGATTTAAAAAAAAAAAAATTATTACTGTTAGTCTAGTATAATATTTATCAGTAATAAGTAATAACTAAGTAATAATTAATGTAATAATAATTTATTTATTAGTAATATTTAAGTAATAATTTTGATTAAAAAAATTTTTTAAATAAAATTAATCAAACAATGTTGATAAATATTCCACTGAAAAAATATTAAAAAATTTCAATAAAAAAATTATTTACACAAATTCCATTTGTTTAAACAATTGAACATTTATGAACCTGTGTGAATAAATATTCCACTAGACCAATAGTAATCATTTTTAGGGAAAAAAAATTTTTTTTAATTCCATTTTTTTAAATAATAAAACACCAATTAACCGATATTAATAAATATTCTACTAGACTAATAGTAATAATTTTTAGGGGGAAAACGTATTTTCGAGAAAAAAATTGTTTAAACAAATTCCATTTGTTTAAATAATTCAAAATTAATTAACCAATGATAATAAATATTCCACTAGACCAATATTAATAATTTTAAGTAAAAAAATACGAGAACACAGTATTCAAAAGGTCGATTTTATGAAAAATTGACATTTTTGGTTTTAAGTGTAGTTTTCAGGTTCTCGTGGGGGTGTGTTAGGCGTGTCAAACCCATAAGTCTGGTAGATGAAATTCGTCGTTGGATAATTCTCTACAGGCTTACTTTAGATACTTTCCCATCACATTTTTTCAAACCCTACAAAATTATTCTAGAAACTCAAAAAAGTGTTTTTCCCCATGCATTTTACATGGGAAACTTCAAGTCAAACCGGCACATGTATTTTTG
>NW_022877674.1:0-3070 GCF_010883055.1 Belonocnema kinseyi
AGACGCTTTAGCCACTCGGCTACAGCTGCGGATGTTATTTGGGATGTGATTATAGCACACAATCTTCTCCCGCAATACAACTTATGAAAACATTTCTCATACTGCTTTGCAAAAAATTGAAAATCCACACATTTTCCGATAAGGTTCCTGTTCTCAATTCTGAACCCTGAGAAATTTTAAAAATACACCATATCATGGTTCAGCAAATTTGATCTTCTAGTAATTAACCTGGGGCTTTCTGCCAATTTCAGAAAGACTATTAATTTGCAACTTTTTTCAGAAAATATTACTAATCAAAGGCTAGGTTATGAACAGTGCACAAATAAATGGACGATTGTTCCTGCTAAAATTCAGACAGCTTAAAAGTGATGAGATAAAATAAACTTCATAGCGTTATGGATATATACAAGAAAAATTCGTAAAAGTTTTACAAATACGTTGAAAAAGGTATTCCCGCCATATAGTCAAAAAAAAAAATTCCTCGGTCGCTAGGACTCGAACACTCGCGCTCCAGTGTGGAGTCTGATTTCTAGTCAGACACCATTGGACATCTGATTTTTAGTCAGACGCCTTAGCCACTCGGCTACTGCTGCGGACATTATTTTGGATGTGATTGTAGCACACAATCTTTTCCCGCAATACAACATAAGAAAAAATTTCTCATACCGCTGTCCAAGAAATTGAAAATCCAGAAATTTTCCGATAAGGTTCCTCTTCTCAATTCTGAACCCTGAGAAATTTTAAAAATACATCACATCATGGATCAGCAAACGTGACCTTCTTGTAATTAACCTTGGGCTTTCTGTAAATTCCAGAAAGACTATTAATTTGCAACTTTTATCAGAAAATATTACTGATCTAGAGTTAGGTCATGGACAGCGCACAAATAAATGGACGATTGTTCCTGCTAAAATTAAGACAGCTTAAAAGTGATGAGATAAAATATATTTCATAGCGTTATGGAAATATACAAGCAAAATTCATAAAAATCGGCAAATATGTTGAAAAAGATATTCCCGCTATATAGTCAAAAAAAAATTCCTCGGTCGCTAGGATTCGAACATTCGCTCCAGAGTGGAATCTGATTTCTAGTCAGACACCACAGGAGATCTGATTTTTAGTCAGACGCCTTAGCCACTCGGCTACAGCTGCGGATGTTATTTGGGATGTGATTATAGCACAAAATCTTCTCCCGCACTACAACTTAAGAAAACATTTCTCATACAGCTGTGCAAAAAATTGAAAATCCACACATATTTCGATAAGGTTCCTGTTCTCAATTCTGAACCCTCAGAAATTTTAAAAATACACCATATCATGGTTCAGCAAATTTGATCTTCTAGTAATTAACCTTGGGCTTTCTGCCAATTGCAGAAAGACTATTAATTTGCAACTTTTTTCAGAAAATATTACTAATCAAAGGCTAGGTTATGAACAGTGCACAAATAAATGGACGATTGTTCCTGCATAGCGATATGGATATATACAAGAAAAATTCATAAAAATTGGCAAATATGTTGAAAAAGATATTCCCGCTATATAGTCAAAAAATAAATTCCTCGGTAGCTAGGACTCGAACATTCGCTCCAGAGTGGAGTCTGATTTCTAGTCAGACACAACTGGAGATCTGATTTTTATTCAGACGCCTTAGCGTCTCGGCTACTGCTGCGGATATTATTTCGGATATGATTGTAGCACACAACCTTCTCCCGCAATACATCTTAAGAAAAAATTTCTCATACCGCTGTGCAAAAAATTGAAAATCCAAATATTTTCCGATAAGGTTCCTGTTATCAATTCTGAACCCTGTGAAACTTTAAAAATACATCATATCATGGTTCAGCAAATGTGATCTTCTAGTAGTTAACCTTGGGCTTTCAGTTAATTGCCGAAGGACTATTAATTTCAAACTTTTTTCAGAAAATATTACTAATCAATTTCTAGATTATAAACAGTGCACAAACAAATGGACGATTGTTCCTGCTAAAATTAAGGCAGCGTAAAAGTGATGAGATAAAATATATGTCATAGCGATATGGAAATATACAAGCAAAATTCATAAAAATTGGCAAATATGTTGAAAAAGATATTCCCGCTATATAGTCAAAAAAAAAATTCCTCGGTAGCTAGGACTCGAACATTCGCTCCAGAGTGGAATCTGATTTCTAGTCAGACACCAATGGAGATCTGATTTTTATTCAGACGCCTTAGCGTCTCGGCTACTGCTGCGGATATTATTTCGGATATGATTGTAGCACACAACCTTCTCCCGCAGTACATCTTAAGAAAAAATTTCTCATACCGCTGTGCAAAAAATTGAAAATCCAAATATTTTCCGATAAGTTACCTGTTATCAATTCTGAACCCTGTGAAACTTTAAAAATACATCATATCATGGTTCAGCAAATGTGATCTTCTAGTAGTTAACCTTGGGCTTTCAGTTAATTGCCGAAGGACTATTAATTTCAAACTTTTTTCAGAAAATATTACTAACCAATTTCTAGATTATAAACAGTGCACAAACAAATGGACGATTTTTCCTGCTAAAATTAAGACAGCGTAAAAGTGATGAGATAAAATATATGTCATAGCGATATGGAAATATACAAGCAAAATTCATAAAAGGTTGATTAATACGTTAAAAAATGCATTCCCGCCATATAGTCAAAAAAAAAAATTCCTCGGTCGCTAGGACTCGAACATTCGCTCCACAGTGGAATCTGATTTCTAGTCAGACACCACAGGAGATCTGATTTTTAGTCAGACGCTTTAGCCTCTCGGCTACAGCTGCAGATGTTATTTGGGATGTGATTGTAGCACACAATCTTCTCCCGCAATACAACTTAAGAAAAAATTTCTCATACCGCTGTCCAAAAAATTGAAAATCCAAATTTTTCTGATTTGGTACCGCTTCTCAATTCTGAACCCTGAGAAATTTTAAAAATACATCATATCATGGATCAGCAACTGTGACCTTCTTGTAATTAACCTTGGGCTTTCTGTCAATTGCAGAAGGACTATTAATTTGCAACTTTTTTCTGAAAATATTGCTAATCAATAGTTAGGTTAT
>NW_022877675.1:0-1175 GCF_010883055.1 Belonocnema kinseyi
TATGGAACTGGTAAGTAAAATACACGATAATGTGGGGATAAGTTTGCGACTGCGTCGCATCCTAAAGTCGTTAAAAATCGTCCTAGTTAAAATTCTTAGAAATCCATAAATACACACACATGTATCTTGAAAGCGAAGAAAATTTCAACTCAAAATGTGCAGAATTGGAGAAATATTAAATGTAGATCCAGAAAAAGGAATGACGATTAAAAATTTAAGTTAAAAATTCGTATCTTAGGTTGGAACTTGAACTATTTTGTTGAAAATTCCTTTTATTGTTTGCTAATCGACAATGGTTATTTTTAATTAAAAATTGATATTTTGTTAAATTCACACTGTTTGGTTAAAAATTTGTTTTTTTGTTTAAAATTTTATAAAAATTGTAACGCATAACCAAATCAACGGTTGTCAAAAAAAAGGGGGCGGGGGGTTGAAACTGCTAAAAATTGGGCTCGTAATTTATTTAGTTTATTTAGTTTATGGATGATAGGATTTTGTTCTTCCACATTGTTTAGCAGTATCACTAGAATTATTTGTTTCAACGTCATTATTTTCAGAAGACATTAAAAATGACTTTTAATATTGAATTTCTATTACGAAAATAATAACTTTTGAGTGATAAAACGGTTGAAAATATATTTAAAACGCTTTAAAATCCTATTATTTCCAAAGGAGATTCCATTTTATCAAACTGCTAGAGTTTTTAACCAAAAATATGAATTTTCATAAAAAGAGTTTAAAGTCCAACCACGAAAAAAATTTCAAACATATTTTTTAAGCGAAACTTTGTATTTTTAACCAAAATGTATGCAACCTTTTTGCTGGAAAAAAATGATTATAAACCCAAAAACAACACTTTTCAAGACAAAAGTTGAATTTTCTTCCAAAATATTTGAACTTTGAACCGAAAAAATACAAATTTGAATTTTTAAACCATAAAAAAAGACTTTCTATAAAAGAGTTGTGTTTTTAAACCGAAAATACCGCACTTTAAATCTCGCGCTTCGCGCTTGATAATGCCTTGCCTTGCGCTTCGCGCTCGCGTCTTTTCGCGTAATATTTGTATTTTTCTATTTCCTGGACACTACACCCAACTCTCGCTTTCACTCACCCCGTTCTCGACATTCCTGGAACTGCTGGTTCGCGCAGTATCTCAGGGGAGTAGGGCGAGAGCG
>NW_022877676.1:0-1680 GCF_010883055.1 Belonocnema kinseyi
GAGGGAGCTCTTCTTAATATTTTGACACCAAAATCATGTCGATACACCTTACCGACTGCGAGTAAAGCCACCCACGCTTTAACTTGACAGACTGTATTACACGATTATCAACTGAAAACGTTTCAAATCAAACAATTATGGATTAGGTAAAATTTAAAAAAACGACAGTATTTTGATTGGAACAAAAAGCTCTCAAAATTGTTATATTTTTCACTTCGAAGCGAGAAAATTTTAAGAATTTGGAATTGAAGCTTTTGAAAAATTTTGAAATTTTAGAATTTTACATTGTTATTACATTAAAAAAATAGAATTTAACATTGAAATTGATTAGAGAAACTTTCCTAAGATAAAAAAAATCAATCATTGCGAACGTACAAAATAAAGAAATTTTCAGTTCTAAGCCTTTAAAATTGGATTGAAACAATGTTTAAAATAACAAGAATTTTAAATCGGAAAGATTAAACATTAAAAACCTACTGCTAAGGAACATTGAAAATTAAACGAACCTGAACTTAATTTAAAACTGAAAAAAATATTTTCGTCATTTGAATTCAAATCGTTTGAAAATTAATAATTTCTAAATTATTAATTATACTTTTGAAAATTTAATTATTTAAATTTGTAGTGTCAATTCGAAACATATGATAGGAAAAAATTGATAATTGAAATAGTTTGATTTTGACATATTTTCATTTTTAACTACAAAATTTTTAACTTTTTAATTTCGAATCGTGTAATTGTTGGCACTTTATTCACAATTATTATTCATTCTTATAGTTTCTCGATTATTATCTGAATTTTTCATTGTTTTGAATTTATCGGGCAGGCATTTAATTTAAATTTGTTTCATTACTTATCTTTTACACTTACAGTTGTGCAATCAAAAAGACTTGAGTTTCAAGACCTGAAAAATTAAAATGCTTACAACTGCGTATTCAAAAATATAATTTGATATTAAAATTATTGAAATTTTAAAGGTGATAAATCTATTATTAATAAGTATTAGGTCATATAGTATCAAAATTACTGTAATTTTTACCATTCAAAATTTAAGATTTTAAAATATTATAAACCTTTAAAGGTTGATTATGGTAAATACTTTAAATCCGACCTTCTTTCTAACTGAAAAGTTTAGAAATATCAGTATTGACGATTACTACTAATCGATTCTTGTACATTCTTATGGAAATTCTACTCTCGTTGTGCATGGGCTATAAAGAGTGAAGAAATTTAAATAATTAGAAGATAACGAAATGTATGTAACCTGACAACACTTAAACGAAAATAACAACTTTGCTTTAAATTCAGAAGGCTTGTGACTTCCAAATTACTAGGCAACCTGAAAGTTCTTGGCACACAAGAGAAAAGTTTTAAACATCCCGAAACTCCGTGACCCTACTTCGAATTGCAAAACCTTGCCTGCACGCAATTTTTAATTTACTTAAAATTATCTTCAGTGTTTCAGTATTTTTTCTTAAATTATTAATTTTATAATAAATTTTATCATTAATGTAAACTCAATATTTTGGTATTTAATAGTATCAATTATCTATATGCTGTTACTGGGAAATCCGGAAACGTACTTAAAGATAAGTAATTCATAGCAATTCATTATAATTTCACGATAAAAGAAAGAAAACCAAGGAAATTTTAACCTACAAACTAAAAATAACGCCGAGA
>NW_022877677.1:0-1213 GCF_010883055.1 Belonocnema kinseyi
AATTAAAATTCGAAAATTTTTTCTAAAGCCTCCAGGGGACTTCGTTTTCGCACGAAAAAATTTTATGTGCCCTTATTGCATCCGGACCCACAATTTTTGTCAATCTATCTCTTCTCGTATATCTTGCTTTGTTTTCCACAAAATGTAGTTATTGCTTTTTATTAGTTTATTTGCGATAAAAATTTGAATTTAAGATATTTTCAACCAAATTGAAAAAGTTGTGTAGACAGTCTTGTAGTGCCTTGAAAAAGTAACGTTTTTCTTCTCCTGGCTTTTTCCCATATCACGCTTTGTTTGGCTTCAAATGTTAATTTTCGTTTGGTTTTTTGGATTTAGAAAATGATATAACTTTGATAATTTTTATTAAAAAAAAAACTATATGAGATAAATTTTTCTTATTTTGGCATACTACAAATAGCTGTCGAAAAAATTTCAAATATTAAAAAAAAGTGATATCAAAAATTTTAATAATGCTTTAACTTTTTAACATTTCTTCGAAAAAAGCTGGCTACCAAACTCGTCGTTTCTTTTTATATCCATATAAAGTATGCCAAAGAGGAATCCAATCGAATAAATGATTCAAATTTTACCGTTTGTACAGACTGCGACGACCATAATGACAACAAATGACAACAACAACACCGACGGCACACATGCACCGACGTAAAAACTATTTTTTCTTACTTAAGGGGTGTTAAAACGTCGACATTTGATGGAATCCGCGAAAGTCATTTTTCACATAAAACCAATATCCTCTCAATAGGATGAGAATGTAATATATATCACTGTGAATAAGAATGAAATGGAATATAATTTTTATATTTGCGGGGAACGTTGAGTGTATTCATACAGAGAAATGATTGGTTCTAAAATTCGGTATTATAATATTTATTTTTATAAGAGTTCGATGGCAATGTAGGATATAGTCGAGAAAATAGTATTGATTGATAATTGCCATAGCGACAAGAAGAAATACTACTTCCAGTCATGTCTTAAGAGGGCTGGGGACATGAGCTTTTGTAAGTTCATCGTTGCACTCTATTTTCCTCGAAACTACAATAAAAAATATGACTTACATGATATTTCTGCATTCAGAAAAGAATGCTCTATGTCTATAGTGTTTTGAAATTGCAATAAACATTTCTTAAATTAACAATAAGCTTAGTCAAAGTTACCCTACTTTTGAAGACTAATTTCTCGGCTCGTAATGATT
>NW_022877678.1:0-1137 GCF_010883055.1 Belonocnema kinseyi
CATAAAAAATTATGACGATTGACATCGTTCACAAAAATTTATGAAGCTTCTCGTAAAATTCGTGGAAATGTATAAATTTTATAGAAAGAGCATAGCAGGATAAGCATGTATGTGCTGACCCCGTTCGAATCTGGTTGGTATTTTTACAATAGGTTGGCATTGATGTAAGAATAAATTTCCGAGAAGATTATATCTGAAAAATAATTTTTATATGAGTTATACGGGTTAGAAGAAAAATCGAAAAATAAAAAATATGTTGTGGGTCTCAATAGTGAAATATCAGAAAAAAATTATGAACTAGTTTTCTGTAGAGGAACCGTCAAAAATTTGTTTTTCAATTTTTGGCAATTTTTGTATGGGGTGTACTTTCTATAAGACCGACATTTTTCATCGAAAAAGTCTTCAATTCATCATGTACAAAATCTTTCTTTTTTAGAACGATTGAAATTCAAGGACGCTGTCCTTGAATTAATTTTATTCATTTGAAAATGCCGTTTAAGATTAGTGTTTTGGCCTGAAATAATATTTCTGACAATATTGTTTAAAAGCAAGTCGACACATAAATTATTTGAGCAATTTATTAATGGAAAATAGACGATTAAAATGTTCGATGGTGATGTGATGACTTAATCGCACAATTTTAATAAAACCGGGGCCAAAACACGGTATAGATGAGAGTGATTTAAACAAACATTTAAAATTTTTTATTGAAATTTAACCTAATATACTTTTAAATTACACGCTTGTCTATAAAATTCAGTCTAAAGCATACAAAATTTATTATTTATGTTTGAATAATCAGTTGTCCCGACACCCTTTCACAATTTCGTACGTGACAGTAATTCTGGACATAATGTCAGCCTTGTCCGAGCTTTAACGTCACTTTTTCCAAGCGGCAATAGTAGCCGGATAAGCATATAAGGCTCCGTGAGTTCACCGTGAGCTGTAATTTAAGTTACTATCATAATTTAATTTTGCGTTTTCTTGAAGAGCTTGTAGTTTATTATTGCTCACGCGAGTAATAATAAGTTTCAAATTATTAATGAGAGAATGTGTTTTATTCTGGTCATACGGTCCAATATAAATAAAAATAGATTCAGATGTCAATGAATCTTTATTCGTCAATTTTAATTAATA
>NW_022877679.1:0-2550 GCF_010883055.1 Belonocnema kinseyi
AGCTATCTAAGGATGGTACTATAGAACGCCACCTCAAGGTAGGCCTAGTGGCGCCATCTCTTGGTCAGGCCGGAAACTTATCAATCCACCCTCGTAGAACTGTTGAATTCTTCTTTAAAATAATTTTTTTTAAAGATTTAATTTTTGTACCGGAGAAAAAGAATCTTGAACAAAATACATGAATTTGCAAACAAATAGTTGAATTTTCAAAAGAAAAAAATTAATTTTTAATTCAAAATGGGATTTTCAACAAGATTAAAATTTTCATCTGACATAATAAATCTTCAGCCAGAATAGTTAAATTCTAAGTTAAAAAGAATATATTTTCAACAGTATAGTTTAATTATCTACTGAGTAGATACATTTTTAAATTGAATTATGAGTCTTCAACTAAAATAGCGGAATTCTCAGTTGACAAAAATTTTTTTTAACAACATAGTTAAATCTTCTACTTAGGAGATGGATTTTTAAATAGAATTATTAATTTTTAACTAAAACAGTAGGATTCTTAGTTGGAAAAATAATTTTTCAAGAAAGAAGAATTGTTAAATTTTAAAATAAACAGTTGAATTGAAGAAAAAAAATTAGCATAAAAATGAGATTTTTAGCAAGATTAAAATTTTTAAATGAAATAAAAGTTTACAACTAGAATAATTAAATTTTCAGTAAACAAATTAGTTTTCAACGAAACAGTTCAATTTTTTACAGAAAAAGACGAATCTTTAACAAAATAATAAATTTTCAAATAAATAATTGTATTTAAACAAAAATTACGAAAAATAGGAGTTTCACAAAGAATAAACTTTTTAACTGAAATAATAAATCTTCAGCTAGCATAATTAAACTCTCAGTTACAAAATTTGTTTTCAACATTATAGTAAAATTTTCTATTGATGTGATGGATTGTATGTCAAATTATATACCTTTAACTGGAATAGTGGAATTTTCACTTGAAAAAACTGATTTCCAAGAATTCTCTGTTTAAAAAATTGTTTTCAACAAAATAGTTAAATTCTCCACTAAGAATATAGACGTTTAAATAAATCATTTTCAGCATAAAAATGTGATTTTTAACTAAGTTGAAATTTTTGAATTAATTAATATTTCTTTAACTATAACAGTTAGATTTTCAGTTGAAAAAATTTTTTGCAGAAAAATAGTTAAATCTTCTGCAGAAAAAGTCGAATCTTTAACAAAATACATCAACTTTCGAACAAAGAGTTGTATTTTCAAAAAAAAAATGTAACTAAAAATAGGAGTTTCACCAGGAAAAAAAATTGTAACTGAAATAATGAATATTCATCTAGACTATCTAAATTTTCCGTTATTTAAATTCCCATTTTAAAAAATACGTGTTCAACAACATAGTAATATTGTCGACTTAGAAGATGGACTTTTAAATAAAATTATAAATCTTTAACTAAAATAGTCTAATTCTTAGTTGAAAAAATTCATTTTGAAAGAATAATAGTTCAATTTTTAACCGAAATTGTTTAACTTTCAAGTAAAATAGGCAAATTCCCAATTAAAAATTTTGTTTTCCACAACCTAGTTACATTTCTTGGTAAGGAGATTGGTTTCAAAATAAAATTATGAATTTCCACCTACAAAAATTATATTTTTGAAAAAAGAAGTTCCAGCATTCAACTTAGTACTTACATTTTAAAATAAATAGTTGAATTTTTTAAATAAACAAGATTAATTATTAACTAAAAAGGAGATTCTTTGCAGGAATAACATTTTTAACTGAAATAACGAATTTTAAAAATGAAAATTCAAACGAAATGATACTTTTTCTTATCGTAGAAGATGCATTTTTATCCAAATAGTTTATTTTCAAAAGAAGAGAAAACAATTTTATTATCAGAAATGAAATCTTCGAGTAGATAATAAAATTTTAAACTGTGATAATGAATCTGCATTTAGAAAAGTTAAATTATCAGTTTAAAATTTTTTTTTTAACAAAATAGGTAAATTTTATACCAGGGAGCTGGATTTTTATACAAAACTATAAATCTTAAACTTAAACAATTACATTCAAAGAAAATGATTACATTTCTACCTAAAAAACAAATTTTTAAACAAATTGATTAATTTTCAATCAAATAGTTCAATTTGTAAACAAGAACAAAAACAAATTATTTAAAACCAAAAATAAAATTTTTAAAAAGATAATAAAATTTTAGACTGAAATAATGAATTTTGGACTAAAATAGTTAAATTCTTGGTTTAGAAATTTGTTTTCAAAAACATGTTTAAATTTTATACCTAGGAAATGGGTAAAAATGGTTTTTAAAAAATTAATTTTCTACCAAGAAGATATATTTTCAAATAAAAAAATTAATTTTCAACTGGAATAATTAAATTCTTAGTTAAAAAATCAATAAAACAAATCAGCAAACCATTTCAATTTTGAACCGAAGAGGTGATTCAGCTCAACTTTAAAACAAGTACCAGGTGTATACATATGAAACCGGTATTTTTTCAAGAAAAAAAACACATTTATTTCAAGAGAATGATAACAAATATTTTATTCAAAGTATGCGCCCT
>NW_022877680.1:0-1009 GCF_010883055.1 Belonocnema kinseyi
TATAGAGCTCCAAGGAGATTATGTTGAAAAATAAAAAAAAATCTACCCAAAAAAAATTGTTTTTATACTTCATTCTAAGGACTTATTGAACTACCCTCGTAGTTATTTACTTTTTTGGAATAATATAAATTTGAAACAGTATATATTATGAAACAAAGTAAATAAACATTTTGTAAATAATTATTACAAAATGAAAGTGGTTCTACAAAAAATATGCTAATAGTACTTTATGTTAAAAATATAAAATCAGATACACGATAAAGATAAAAAAGTTAATTTTGTAATAATGAAGCAACATTGTTATATTCTATTATGCGCTCTTGGATTGTTTATTTTAGTGAAAATTTGTATTAACGTTTATGAGTTTTAGAATAGGTTAAGATTTTTTTAAAAAATTAGCGAATAATTTAGAAACGTGAATCTTCAGAAAAGCGATTAAAGTATTATTTTATCATCTAAAAATGCCAAGCTGGTATTCAATGAATAAAATTCAACAATTAAAAATTAATGTTAGAAATAAAATATTTTTTTCTCAGAAAGAGGTCTCAATTTTTAATTATTCGCAATTATTAACACATAAATTTTTTTCATAATAAAAAAAGTTTTTATTAATTTAACTTTCTAAATTTTTAGTTTTTTGAAATATAAGTACTATAAATAACACAGGCCCACAAAAAAAACAAAAGTGTCTGTGCAATTGACCAGACCTATATATTCTTATGTATTTTTTCGACGCTGAATCCGAATTTGCAATAAAAAAGTAGGGTCCAGTATGGGGTTTTGCTCGAAAAACCTCATTTTTTACGGTTTTTTCATGGTTTTTTTTTAAATAAAAAAAATAAAGAAAAATTTTATTTTTTCGACTTCAGAATCGAATTCTGCGGGAAAAAATACATCGAAAACCATATTTTTATTTTTTTTTTTACAAAAATTTCAACCCACCATACGGCGATGAAAAGGCAGAAAATCGCGAAAAGTGAAAATTTGCTTCAAATTTGATTAAAATGAC
>NW_022877681.1:0-1254 GCF_010883055.1 Belonocnema kinseyi
TGAATATTTATATTTTCGTTGAAAATTTATTTCTTGTGTTGAAGGTTTAATTATTTTTCTACAAATTGATCGTTTCGCTAAAAATTCATATTTTCTGTATGAAAGTTAAAGTTTGAAAATTCCTACAGAAATTTCCAATAGTGTTGAAACTTCCATCCGAATTCTTGCAGAAGCAGCAATTGCAAAGATAGTTAAAACAGATCAGGATGAGTTGAAGAAATCGAAAGAGTCACATGGAAGAAATAAAGATAAATTCTCATACAAAAGCCAATTAAATGCACTTCGTGCCAATAAATCAAAGTTATTTGATATTGCGGCTTGTGAGGGTGATAATATTTTATGCACCTGCGAAATAGATCTTTCTGAAGCTGCCAGAGTGTTTCTGTTAGATCTAAGGTATTTTATGCGAATGAAAAAATAATTTACGTCTCTTCCGAAAATTGATTAGGAACAATCAGATCATCATGAAGTACAATCGAAGCGTTTGATGACTGATGTACTTCCAGATCAAAGTGAGGAAATTATCCAAAGAAAGCCTCAGAAGGTGCAAATTGTAGGTGAACTGGCTTTTACCGGATTCAGCAATTTTGCACGATGTAAGTACATTCCGAAAGTAAAAGCCTTAGTTTTTGACAAGAGTAAACTCAGTCGGGATAGAGCAAAAACTCGTCATCAACTTAAGAAAGAGTAGCTCTCTTTGGCTTTATAAATAATAGCTGTTCACTTCAATAGAAGAAAAGACGACACAAATTAAAGGATGGAACAAGTAAAGGAAAACACCGCAAACAACAAAACAAGAAAAACATACTTCTCTCATTCAAGAACCAGAAAGTACTTATTTAGCACACATATCTTCTTCAGATGCAAAAGCGATTACACATGTTATCCTTCAGTTTTTCTTTGACAAAGAAATTGATACCTCCAATCTAGATTGTGTGGGGTGCGATGGTTGTCCTACGAACACTGGTTAACACGCGGGTATAATTCGATTGCTAGAATTGGAATTAGGTAAACCCCTACAATGAAGTGTTTGTCAGCTTTATGGTGATAAGCTGCCATGCAAAGCTTTGTTTATAAAACTTAATGGAGGAACTTCTGGTCCTAACGACTTTTCTGGTCCAATCGGAAAAACCTTAACTTCTTGTAAAGAACTTCCAGTTGTAAACTTCTATACTGTCGACAGTCCTAATTCTCCTGTAGTTGACACCCTTGATCTTAATTCTGATTGAAAGTACCTGCTAGATACATGGAATG
>NW_022877682.1:0-1270 GCF_010883055.1 Belonocnema kinseyi
CGTTGGCGAAAAAATTATTATCGTTAAAAAGTCATATAAGAAACTTTTATGGTCACCTGTTTTCAAAAAAATTCTCTTCTCTAAGTGATTTTTGGGATGGGTCGTGCTAAAGAGTGCTGAAAACCGTTAAATAAAAGTAATCATCAAGGAACGAGAAAGATCTTTTTCTTGTAACGGATAAATAGAATGCAGTTTCCAAAATCCTAATTGGATTACATGTGTTGTTGAAAATAATGACTCCGAAACTTTATACATACGTGACATGATAAACTCTTTGTCTCAGCAGCCTGATCGATCATGAAGAATACAAATTTTGACAACACTTTCGTCATATTGGACCACCGCGAAAATGAGAACAGAATTCGGAGTTTCTCGCCGAATGGCATCAAAAGCCAAGGAATTGAGGAACGAATCTGAGTATAGAGATCCGCCAAAAAAAAGCTGGGCGTAATCTTCCGACCACTACCGTAATTGCAGTGAAAAATCATAATCTAGCCTATGATAATAGCCGTGTCATGTCTGGAATGAAGGATTATATGTCAATCGGAATAGACGAGAAACGTACTATAGAGCAAAAAAGGTTACTTCTCTTCATTGTCCTTGATTTAAATAAACGCTTTGAAGAAATCTTTTCAGAAATACAGATATCTCTGTCAAAATTAAAGCAACTAAGGCCTCGAGAATGCATTTTGGCTGGTAAAAGCGGTACGGATAACGTGTGCATACGTATGATTCATCAAAATCTGAAACTGAAAACACGCGGTCTAATAAAAGCACTAAAAATGAGAGGAGTCGACTTTACTGATACATATCAGGATTTTATTAAGAATTCAGTCTGTGAAAATGCATAATCGGATTGCTTTTTTTCTGTTTGCGATAGTTCTCCGAAAACTGAGTTTTTTATTGAAATATTGAAAACTATTCTCGAAGAAAATGATGTCAAGGAAGTAAAATTCAGTCATTGGGCCAGCATCGGCAGGTGGTTTATCATACTTTTATTGATAAATAGGTCTCTTTTATTTATATTTCCCAAACCACATTTTTTTAATTTTAGCGGAAGAATTGCCGGCACTTATAAAACCCGATTTTCTTGCAAAGTCTCAAACTTCATATTTCCGCCAAAAGAATAATAAAATCGAAGAAGGCGAATGTGTGATAAGCATGGATCTGACAGAAAATTGCATTAACAAAAGATTTATTGAACTACCACCAAAAACAAAGAACACAAACGCTAATATCAATATATCTGTAAAGCTAAAAGTTGTGTTAG
>NW_022877683.1:0-1786 GCF_010883055.1 Belonocnema kinseyi
ATCCGAATTGGAAAATTCCCGAATAATAAAATTTCAGAATTATAAAATTCTCGAATTGCAAAATTCCAGAATAATAAAATTTACGACAGTTTATAATATTACTGAATTGAAAAATTCCCGAATAATAAAATTTAAGACAATTTATAATATTACCGAATTGGGAAATTCCCGACAAAAAATTGCCGATTTATAAAATATCCGAATTGAAAAATTCCCGATTTTTAACAATTAGAATTTCTTATAAATTTATTTTATTGATTACAAATACAACAATAAGATATTAGTTTCAAAAAATATGGGACGACTGAAAAATCCCAAAAAATAAATTTCCTGACACAGTAAAATAATAAAATTGCCGAAAAATAAAAATACCAATTTGGAAAATTCCCAAATAATAAAATACACGAATAATAAAATTACCGAAAAATAAAAATACCGAATTGGAAAATTGCCGAAAAATAAAATGCGCCAATAATAAAATTGCCGAAAAATAAAATACCGAATTGGAAAATTCCCGAATAATAAAATTTCAGAATTACAAAATTTTCGAATTTGAAAATTCCCGAATAATAAAATTTACGACAGTTTATAATATTACCAAATTGGAAAATTCCCGACAAAAAATTGCCGATTTATAAAATATCCGAATTGGAAAATTCCCGATTTTTAACAATTAGAATTTCTTATAAATTTATTTTATTGATTACAAATACAACAATAAGATATTAGTTTCAAAAAATATAGGACGACTGAAAAATCCCAAAAAATAAATTTCCTGACACAGTAAAATAATAAAATTGCCGAAAAATAAAAATACCAATTTGGAAAATTCCCAAATAATAAAAAACACGAATAATAAAATTACCGAAAAATAAAAATACCGAATTGGAAAATTGCCGAAAAATAAAATTCGCCAATAATAAAATTTTCGAATAATAAAATTTCAGAATTATAAAATTCCCGAATAATAAAATTCTCGACGGTTTATAATATTACCGAATTGGAAAATTCCCGAATATTAAAGTTCCCGACAGTTTATAATATTACCGAATTGGAAAATTCTCGAATAATAAAATTCCCGGCAGAAAATTGCCGATTTATAAAATATCCGAATTGTAAAATTTCCGAATTTTAACAATTAGAATTGTTTATAAATATATTTTATTGATTACAAATACAACAAAAAAAATATGAGTTTCAAAAATTATTTTTAACATTTAAAATTTTTAAGCTTATTTTTTGAATTAAAAATAGCAATAATTTTAAATAAAATATTTTTAGGTAACGCATGTTTTTTTAATGTTCACAGTATTTAAAAGAATACAAAAAGCGTTCGCAAAAATAAAATTTAAAATTAATATATATATAAATTTATATTTCGAGTCTGTTTGAAAAACGTCACAAGGTACGTAGAAAATCTAACGAGAATTTGTTCCAAGCGCACGTTTACAAAAATAAAGAAGACGATGCAAAAATGTAATTCTACATTGAAAGAATAAATAATGACTCACATTTTGACGCTTTTTTTGAAAAATGTGAATAGAAATTTAAAAAAATACAAAAAGCGTTAGCAAAAATTGAATTTTAAATTAATGTATACATATATATGTATATATTTATTTAAAAATTTTAATTACATTTTTGCGAAAGCTTTTTGTAATTTTTTTATTCAAAAATATTGTGCACATTCCAAAAAAAGCGTAAAAATGTAAGCAATAATTTTTTCTTTGAAAGAAGAGTTAAATTTTGTATCACCTACCAAATTTGTAAAAACATGCGCTTGGAA
>NW_022877684.1:0-1045 GCF_010883055.1 Belonocnema kinseyi
ATATCTAGTCGGGAGTGGTGCTGACTGAAAACAGATGATTTGGAGCGATTCGCGCGCCATTTGTTGGTCATTCTAAGGACTTATTGAACTACCCTCGTACCAGAGACGCCGGAGAGGTCATAGCGGCTGTAAGAAGCCACTTTGGCAGCCGTTATGTAGGAAAGGTAAAGGTCGGCCTCACGGAAAAACTTCTCACATGCAATCTGAGCGCTTTCGTGGAACTGAGAGAAGAGTTGGCGGCGAGAGTGTTGCGCGCAGGGCAACTCAAGAGGTGCGTTCTAGGCGACCACCCGGGTGAATTGGTGGGAGAAATAAAGAAGTGGGCTGAGTTTACTAGGGTGAAGTGGAAGGAGAATGGTAGAGTGAACAGTTTCGAGTGTGAGTCGGGTTTATGTTTGGTGAAAGATAGTTGGGGTTACGTTACACAAAAGTAAAAAAAATTCAATAACAGGATAAGAAGATTTTAATTGCTGATTCAGTAATGAGGTCCTTGTTATTACAAACAGTGATGTGCTTAATAATAGTAGAAAATGATGAAGATACTAAACTTTAGATGATGATGATGATACTAAATTTTAATCTACTACTAAACTTGCGATTCCCGCCACTTCTACTAACTAATTCCACTGTTCACTCACTTCCACCTACCTAGTTTCAGTGGGTGAAATAGGCACCCGTCGAGTGACCCCCACTCTTCACCCGAGTGTCCACTGAACGGTTTACCCGAGTGAAGCCCAACACTCACGTAACATCGTGGAACGGCTCGGAGTGCACCCGATTGCACCCGGGTGGTCCCCTGGAACGCACCCAAGGTGGGGTTGGTGTCCTGTCGCGTACATAAGAAGACAGAGAGTGTACAGTTGCCTGGGCCCTGACAGCACGCGGGCATGCGCGGGCAGCATGACGTGCTTGGTATTCTGGAAGGAAGATTCAGAGTCTTCTATTATACTGTCTGTCAAGTTAAAGCGTGGGTGGCTTTACTCGCAGTCGGTAAGGTGTATCGACATGATTTTGGTGTCAAAATATTAAGAAGAGCTCCCTCTTT
>NW_022877685.1:0-1343 GCF_010883055.1 Belonocnema kinseyi
TTCATCCAGCAAAGCCTGCAATTCGACGTCCTCAAACGATTTCGGTGGTTTGCCGCGGTCAGCGTTTCTCACATCAAAATTGCCACTTTTGAACTTGTTAAGTTCCTTCCATTAAAAGAACAATCAAGATCAAATAGAAGGCATGGTACACAAAAAACGGTACCTTGCGATTCTGAAAGGTTTGCATCCATGTACAGCTACATGATCTCGAACGAAATCACTTACCACCCATTTGGCTGGATCGCCACTTAAGATAATTTCGTTGAGAGGGATGCTATCTTTTTTTTTTAGATGTAGTGTTCCGAGTTTTTTCATAATTGGAAGCATGTTTTAATGTATTATCGTTCAGAATGACGTCATCATCTGAAATCAAATATGGATATTTCTAACAATTCGATTAATTTCACAGATGTCATCAAACATATCCAGTATTCCACCCAGAGATAAATAATGTTTCAACTCAATAAAAAAATCCAATTTTTTTCTGCATAAAATTCCATTGTTCGAAAAGTATTTCAAGTTTTTCACGATTAAAAAAAAACCTAATAAATCTATTGCAAAAATATTCAAAAATGAATTTGAGGATTTTTCTATGATTTTCTTAAAGGTTATACAAATCAATATATGTTTTCCGTGTATCTCCTTTTTGTTGAGAACATGAATTAAGAGCAATATCAGTAAATTTATATCAACTGATGTAATCTCTGCTTTTATTAAAATGTACAAATTATCATCAGAAAAATATGAAATATATACCTGCTACTGAATCTTGTAACGATTCGTTACTATCTCGGTATTTCTCAGTTGTTTCTAAATCGTTTTCTGTCAAACTTTCGGACACGTTATCGCGCTCTGTAAATATTCGAAATAATAATTTTTGACATAAGCCCGAAAACAGGAATTACACATGGACAGAAAAACCTATTCAAACATTTTCACTATTACTCTACATTAAACAGGTGTAACTTTTACCTCGTTCTACTGAATTATATTCCCGATTATAACTCGATCGTTCTCCTTTGTTTTCAGTCGATTTTGAACAGTCATTCAATGAATTTCGACGCAATTCATTGGAACCTGCAAACATAACCTCATAATTAAATTGTAAACAATTATATTTAATAATACATTAATTAAAGTTAGTAATTTTACGCACACAAAACATAGGAATTATACATTTAATGGTATAATAATATTTAAAGCTCACCTCGTTTTTCAGAATACTATTCATTTGTGTCATAAACGCATTTCTCATCAATTTGTTTTTCTTTGAAAAAAGAATCGAGTTTACGAGTTTTCTGCAACGCTTCTTGTTCTTTTTGTGATTTTTCGGCCGCTCGCTT
>NW_022877686.1:0-2134 GCF_010883055.1 Belonocnema kinseyi
GGAAAATAACAGCCTCTTTAGATATCTGGATGAATACCGACCTACATGGAAGCATTCTAAATATTTAATAGAATAGGAAAGATAATTGGATGGTCAAAAGTCGCGGTTAGAAACAAAAAGGATTAGCATATTAATCGTAAGGAACAACCTCCTCAAAATCCATAATCATAAATCCATAATCATGAAATCCATACAAGAAATATCAGTATAATGAGTAGAATCAAAATGTACATTCAGGTGTCCCGAAGAGTATATTAAAGATGTTAGATATTTGAAATGATTTAAAGAAAGATCCAAGTTATTGCTGGAATCTCCAGTGAGTATATTATTCAAATTAGGAATACAAGGCCCTGCGTGGTTTACAAACTAGTCCAACTAAAGCACTATCAGAAGTTGCCTCAACTATGGCAAAGAAAAGTTTCTTCGTGGGATAAGTAGCTAGGGGATTCACACCAGCCACAGTTCCACTCAGTCTAGCATGCAGGTTAAGGCAAAATCTACCTAACCTTTCTCTCACCTTATCTCACCATTTATAGCCTCTGCAATCCATCTAGACTTCGTGACCAAACTTAAAGTATTCGCTTTTTCCGTAGAAATTCGTTTCGTAGAATTGCAGCGTCATTATTTTGACTATCCGAATAATAAGATCCTTGTAGGTCCAGAATATAGCCATTTAGTGCTACAATCAAAATAGACTTTAGAAGATGCCATCCCTAGTGACCACAGTATGACTGCCGAAGCAATTGACAATTTTAACTTTTTGGTATATTGAGATGGATACCGGTTGTATAATTGATTTCTTAATTCAGTAATATACCATTCTATATACTGTTGTCGCGTGAGAGATAGTAGATCAAATATTAAATTTCTTTATCCAGCAGTTCCTTACACTTTTATGCTTGATTAAGTTTGTAATCCATAATTGGTTTCTTAGATTCCTGGGATAAAGCCTAACCCACCAAATTTCTTCTCTACTTGTACCTCTACTCTCGATTTGGCATTTTTTTGTATCTTCCTGTAATCTTCATACAACTTTTCTACTATTCCCACGCAGCGTTAATGATCTCTTATCGGTAGATTTGCCTTCGTCCAGGAAACTTTTACTTTATCCATGGCAAGATGAGCACTCAGTCTTAAATTTAACTTCACGTGTCTCATATTATATAGTAAAACTCTCAAAAATTGTAAATTGCTTGAAAGTTTACTTTCTATAATTTGCTGCATTTTAACATCAACTCAAAACTCTTTCTGTCGTAATTATGCCATGTTAAATATAAACATAGCTGACATTGTCACAGCTGAGAAACTAATTGATACTACCAACCGCACAAAGGGTCACGAGAACAAAGGAAAAAGCAGCCCTATTTAGCATGGGGGGTCCTTTTGAAAAAGTGGGAAAAAAGAATGAAATTATACAAAGAGCGGAAGTTCTCTGCTGAATATAAATCCCCAGTTAAGATATACCTATGAATGTTGAGAAGTCTCTCAATAGAAATATATGAGATCGCATATTATAATACTGTTAGTAGAAGTCACCAGTGACTAAATGTACATTAGTAGACCATGAGACTTTTAGCACCTGATTAAAAAACTATTAGTAGAGAAGTGGTATATCCAAATTTTGTGTGAGAACATTCTTTCAATAATGATTGATAAACAAATCATATCATGACTCTGTTACCAAAAAATATGAATTTTCCAAAATGATTTGATGAAATATTAAGAATAAATAAGAATCGTATTATTTAAAGAATGGAAGTTATTGGAATGTATGAAAAATCTCACTTAAAAATAACAGTTGGCTACTCCGATCTATAAAAAAATTTTAAGTTAATTGAACAAAGGAAAATTCTTCAAAAATATTGAATTTATTTAAACAATTTAGGGTTTATTAGATAATGTAGACAAGATATCTTGAAATTAAAATCTATATTTATTACAAGGAAAGCTGACTTTTCTACCATAACTTTTTTTAAAAGTTAAAAATTGATAATAATATTTAATTGTTTAAACAATAAAAACGAATTCCGGAAAAAAGGAGAACAAACTGCTCAAAAGAGTCAATTTTCCGAAAACTGTACTTTTCTTAAATTAAGGGTAGTTTTCAGAGCACCGTGGGGGTGGGTTAGGGGCC
>NW_022877687.1:0-2061 GCF_010883055.1 Belonocnema kinseyi
ATCCCATCCACACACTACTCCTTTCCCCTGCCGAGTGAGTCACGCCTACCCCGAAAGGGAAATGGCTTAATGGTGTAATAATAATAATAATAATAATAATGTGTGACCCTAATAGTTTCTTTTAAAAATCTCCCATGGTAATCATTGTTAGAACATTTTTATTTTCTTGAATGTTAAAGGGACGTTCAAACGACCCCCAAAATAAATTCAAACAGTTTTTCTGGCTATATTTATTTTGAATAAGTGATTTCCCCCCTCAGTATTTAATTAAAAAATCCTCTGTGGTATTAGTTTTTTTGCAAAGTCGGTTTCATTGCTTAATTCTTTAAGGGGTGTTAAACAAAACCTTAAAAACGAATTTAAACATTTTCCTGCAACGCCTTTGTTTGACAAATTTGTTGTGAAATAATTTCTGACCCCAACAATTTAAATATTCCGTGGTTTTGGTTTTTATAAAACATCGTTTTCCTTTCATGAATGTTGAAGGGATGTTAAAATTACTCCCAAACATTCTGTACACACGAAATTGTGAATCTGTCAAGTTCATGTATATAATAATTTGGTTTGAGTAAAAACTGTCGATTTTTTGGATAATTTTCTTAAAATTATTAACCTGCATATTTGAAATTATACAAAAACTTTATAATTAGACAGTTTAACCAAACGCCGTTTTCTGTACATTTGGTGCGTGGTCTTAAAAAAATCTTGACCTTTTGAACAAGCGAAATCTTAGTACGAAAAGAATGATTAGTAAATATTCGTAGCTGCTAATTTATGGTTTTAAAACTAAAATTCGAGAGCTTTAATAATTTCGAGTTAGTGAACCGCATAAAACACGAAAGTCCTCTCAGTAATAAACTCGCCATACAGCAGTTTTAGTATTTTTGTTCCTATTCTGGAGAATAAAAACAAAACTTTGGAATGCAACTTTCGAAGCCATTTTTCCGAGCTTTGCTTTCTCTATGCTTTCGAGCTTTCGAACGTTACATTTTCACAAATTGCACCATTCGAGTTGAGAGGCGTAGTTTCCAAATCTATGCCAGATTTACTACTACAGTGAGTGTTACACAACTCACTTGGGTTCGACTAACCAACCTTAAATTTCCAGGCTTCTGAATCCATTGTATAAAGCAAACGCTGCGCCAAATATTGTGCAACACATTGCTGTGTATTTGAGCATAAAATTTTGAGAAGTTATTATATTTAGACGTTTGGTGGAAACATCTGCTTTTTAGACGTTCACGCGTAAAACGAGCTTAGATATTGCAGTAGAAAAAAAATTAAATCCGGAAATGGAAGACTTTATTTTTCTTCACTCTAAGACTGATGTCTTTTTCATCTTCTCCTTTATTAAAAAAAAATATTCTTTACTCAAAATTCATTTTTTGGAAAAAAGAGTTACGTATGGCTTAGCATGTTTAGGACTAAATAAATATGATTATTGACCCTTGGTTTACAAAAGAAAATTCTAGCCCATTAAAATCTGGTGTTGAAAATGTTGTAACCTTCAGAATACTTAAATTGACACTCGTTTATTTTCTACTCAAGTGTTCAATATGCTTTAAAAAATGAATGAATAATCCATGATTATGGATTCAATAATTCGATAATATTAGATAACTAGTTACATGGTTTCCTTTATTGGTCGAAAATTTGTTTGCTCTTAAAAAAAGTATTGTTATTTATTGAGGATTAAATTCTACATTTTATGTTTAAAAATATATTTTTTTAGGTATTCTTGTCCTTAGAGTACAAAAATTGAATATTTTCTTACAATTAACGGTCTGAAATAGCACCTAAATATTTTTTTCATGGAATACTATGCACATGGTTTGCTCTGCAATATAAAGAGAATATTGGTCATGATAAATAAATTGAAAATATTTATACCGTGTGGTCATAAAGTAATGTTGAATTTCGGAACACATGTTTATTATAGTTTACATTTTCTATAGTACTTTAAAATGCATTTGTATATATTATTTTGCTGAAAAAGATGTTCACTTTTTAATTGCTGAAAATAAAGGCTTAATATCAGAGTGTAAGGAACTTAAATTATTA
>NW_022877688.1:0-2335 GCF_010883055.1 Belonocnema kinseyi
AGGGAGCTCTTCTTAATATTTTGACACCAAAATCATGTCGATACACCTTACCGACTGCGAGTAAAGCCACCCACGCTTTAACTTGACAGACTGTAATATCTTTTTGAGTTGTAATTTAAAAAATTACGAATAATAGGCTATCTTTTGCTTACCGTGAAAAATTAGGCTAACTTCATTTTTTATGCAATTTAGTAAACACGTAGAAGTATTAAAAGAAACACAAATCTTTTTAAATTTCTTGTTTTAAAAGTTATAGGAGCTTAATTACATTAAAACTATAATACAAAATACTAGAGTTGCAAACGTTAAAAAAAATAATAGGTTATTTATTCCTCCTGAAAACTTAGCTAAATGAAGTTAGCCTAATTCTCATCCGTAGAAGAAAGATAGCCTTAACAATTAAACTACTTTGTTAAAAGTTCAATTTTTTGTTTGAAGATTTATCATTTTGGTTAAAAATTCATCTCTTTCATTGAAAATGTAGCTACTTTTTCAAAATCTATGTATTTTGTTGCAAATGAAAAAATCACAAAAGTCGAAATATTGGGAAACTGTACTTAAAATTATATATAATATACTGGTAGTTTATTGTAGAAATGTACAAAGTTAAACAAAAAAATATACATTTTTAGAAACAATATTTTTAGAATGTGCATCTACGTTTTGACTTTTACTTTACTGTCATACTTTACTACAATTTGAAAAAAATGTTACACTTTTACCAAGAACTTTTGCTATTATCATAAATCACATTGAACCGCAGTTCGATTATTTAAAATTGAATTATAAATGAATTTGAAGGATGATTCTGAATCTTTTCAAAATTAATTAAGTTAAAAATTTTAATGTTAAGAACATAAATGTTTAAATTCAAAAACTTTAGTAGTTATAAACAAATGTAAACGTTCGACTTGTGGTTTTGGCGAGTTTTTGGCGCTAATGATAATTTGCATGCTGGTTATTTTAGTAAAAAATAATTTTTCATACATGAAATATTAATTTCTACCAATAATTAGATATTTTAATAAACTATTGAACGAATTTATTAATACTTATAGCAATTTTCTCTTAAAGTAAACCTAGGGAGTTGCGGGTTTTTCTTAAATTATAAACTTCTTGTCCCCTTTTTACTTAGTGAAGTAATAATAAATGCAAGTTCACAAATATTATCATATAAATAATTTATTATTATTCTTAATAAAATTCTTTTTGAATAATGCTAGAATGTTGCAGTTGTGTTTTTGCGATGAAGTTGTAGTTATTTCTTGAATTTTCAGATTTTCTTTGCCTTTTGAGTTATGAACGAATAATAAATTAACATTAACGAAAACAATTCTTTTTAAAGTATTACATTTTTTGTTTTGAATAAAGTATTTTTAATTTCCTTTTAATTTGACAAAATAATAATTCAAACAAAAAGGCTAGTTTAAGGAAAAGTTACATTCAATATGATGCATATACATAAAATTAAAACAATGTTTCAAATATTTGGTTCTATCTCAGAAAAATACATTTACAAAAAAGGCGAAGATAGCTTGAAAATTATTCTCTCTGATGTTTATTTATTATTTATCCATAACTAAAACTCCAAAGCAGGGTTAACCTTTTCCGAAAAAAACAACATATAGCATATAACTTTGTAACATAACTATAAGATAAGATAGTTATTAGCCGTAATAAATTGCCTAAAAGATTATTTGTCCTAAATTTCGTTAACATCTATAATTAAAAAGTGTAAAATAAATGTTAAATTCAGAAAAAGCCCGCTATTCTCTAACTATATTTTAAGAAAGAATTGCTATAAAAAAAAAATAAATTGTTTATAAAATATAAATAAACATTTATATATCAGTATACAGTAATTTTATATGCACTAAAAAAATTTGTACTCAAAGAAATCTTAACCGCAACAAATAATTTATACTAAAAACTTTTAAAACCCAATTTTTGACTTGCGACCAACGGCGTCAGCTGGACGGAGAATATCGACCCGGAAAGAGTCGCGGATGTTAAGCCATTTCGAGGGCGTATTACTCGGATTGGTGACCGTCTGCAATCCAGGTTCTGTATTCGCTGCGTTTAACTAACTTTTTTTCACCGGGGTTTTGAAAAATAAAGGCATAGTACAATAGAAATTATAACAGCGGTAAAGGGCGAACTCCAAACTACACCATTCTCCTAATTTTGTACCTAGAAAATCATCGCAAACGATTTCAAACATTGTATTAAATTAACTTAGAACATTCTCATCTCATATCAGTCACTTGACTTAGTCCGTGCTTATAATGAAAAACCGAGTTCACCCGAGGAAAAGTTTACAAAAAGATAATATAAC
>NW_022877689.1:0-1258 GCF_010883055.1 Belonocnema kinseyi
AAATGACCATTTTGATTGTCGATATTTGAAAATATAAAAACGTCAAAAATTTTCTTTTTTTATCTCACTAATTATAGAGGGAGTGAGAACGTTCGACAAGACGTTTTTATATTTTCAAATATCAACAATCAAAATGGTCATTTTTAACATTTTAGGTGTGGTTATTTTAAGGGTGATTTTTAGGAGTCTTGCCGAACTTTCTCACCCACTCTATAATTAGTTAAGTAAAAAAAGATAATTTTTCACGTTTTTATATTTACAAATATCGACAATCAAAATGGTCATTTTTAACATTTTAGGTGTGGTTATATTAAGGGTGGTTTTTAGGGGTCTTCCCGAACGCTCTCACTCCCTCTATAATTAGTGAGATAAAAAAAGAGAATTTTTGACGTTTTTATATTTTCAAATATCGACAATTAAAATGGTCATTTTTAACATTTTAGGTGTGGTTATTTTAAGGGTGATTCTTAGGAGTCTTGCCGAACTTTCTCACTCACTCTATAATTAGTTAGGTAAAAAAAAGATAATTTTTCACGTTTTTATATTTTCAAATATCGACAATCAAAATGGTCATTTTTAACATTTTAGGTGTGGTTATATTAAGGGTGGTTTTTAGGGGTCTTGTCGAACGTTCTCACTCCCTCTATAACTATAATGATAAAAAAAGAGAATTTTTGACGTTTTTATATTTTCAAATATCGACAATCAAAATGGTCATTTTTAACATATTAGGTGTGGTTATATTAAGGGTGGTTTTTAGGGGTCTTGCCGAACGTTCTCACTCCCTCTATAACTATAATGATAAAAAAATAGAATTTTTGACGTTGCTTTATTTTCAAATATCGACAATCAAAATGGTCATTTTTAACATTTTAGATGTGGTTATATTAAGGGTGGTTTTTAGGGGTCTTGCCGAACGTTCTCACTCCCTCTATAACTATAATGATAAAAAAAGAGAATTTTTGACGTTGCTTTATTTTCAAATATCGACAATCAAAATGGTCATTTTTAACATTTTAGGTGTGGTTATTTTAAGGGTGGTTTTTAGGAGTCTTGCCGAACTTTCTCACCCACTCTATAATTAGTTAGGTAAAAAAGATAATTTTTCACGTTTTTATATTTTCAAATGTCGACATTCAAAATGGTCATTTTTAAAATTTTAGGTGTGGTTATTTTAAGGGTGGTTTTTAGGGGTCTTGCCGAACTTTCTCACTCACTCTATAATTAGTTAGGTACAAAAAGATAATTTTTCACGTTT
>NW_022877690.1:0-1553 GCF_010883055.1 Belonocnema kinseyi
TAGAAACGAGTCAGGCGGGCCTCAGTGTTTACGTTTCTGTCCACCCGAAATCAGGCCAAGGCCATTTGAAGGCAACCCCCGAAACTTGACTGAAAGCGAGAGTTTGGCGTAAACAAACAATACAATTTTCGTTGAAAGCATTAGAACGCGCTCTATATGTATGAAAATTGCCAAATCTAATAGGAATATATACAAAAACACATATCTCTATCATAAAATGTTTGCTTTGTTCAAATATTATCAATTACGAAAAAATAAAATCATGATAAAAATTACAAATATTAGTTTTCACAAAGCCATCTGTGTGGAAATTAATCCTGATTCCATTTAAGAGATAAGTTATACTGCTGTGGGGATTCAAGACGAGAGGACTCAATACTTTTTAATGCAAGCCTTCTTACCGGGTACTAGAATAATATCTTTGTTAGATGCTTACGGCCTACTTTTTTTTTAATTAAGCCTGTATTCTGAGTCAAAGATTTGCTAATTTTAATATTTATTGCCTTAAACGATTTCTTGCTCCAGTAAAAAAATGGCTTCACACAACAAATTTTGCAAATGGCCAATTTTTCACTCGAACACAGATTTGATTTAAACAGGAGTAGACCCTAAATATATAACAGAGATGTAATTCTAGTTTTCATAAAGAAAAACAAGGCAATTAAATTTTGAGAGAAGGGCCTGATTCCAAAGCCCTTACATTAAAAAAACACTAATAACAAAGTTATATGAATAATTTAATTGATATTCTCTTGTAGGGGTCTATGTAAAATAAATCTGGTCCTCACTCCAGATAGCACAACGGTTACTCTGGCGGAACTTAGGGACCGAATAGAGCCTCCACAAAGAGGTCTATCAAGCTTCGGGTGAGAATTTTGGGCTTTTTTCGGCTTTTTTTGGGCTGCATTGCCGATTTTTGGGCTCCGCTACTTTTTGTGAAAATTCAAATTTTGAGTGGAGGTGCTGACTTGAATCAAGTCAGCACCTCCACTATATAAAAATTGAAAGAAAAAAAAAAATCAAACACATCAGAATTTTGGGCTTTTTTGGGGTCTTAAACGCACCAACAACCAATTTCCAAAAACCACCCCTAAAAAATATAAAACCACCCACTATGCAAAAAATCAAATTCGGAAGAAACAAAGAACACCAGAATTTTGGGCTTATTTTGGGCTCTATATTGCATGAAAAAAAACTACCCCCACTTTCAAAAAGCCACCCCCTTGCAAAAAATAAAATTTGCAAAATCCAAAATGCACTAGATTTTTGGCTCATTCTAGAGTCTCAAATGCACTTAACATTATATTAGAAAAAACACCCCTGTGCAAAAAAACGTCAACCTAATAATAAAAACTTAAAACTTGATGTAGGCATTTTTGAACAGCCCAAAAATCAGAGACTCCATTTAAACCATAAAATTCGAAAAATATTAGAGACTATAGTAGCACTGTAATACGAGGGTGAATTGATAAGTTTCCGGCCTGACCAAGAGATGGCGCCACTAGGCCTACCTTGAGGTGGCGTTCTATAGTACCATCCTTAGATAGCTTGTA
>NW_022877691.1:0-1158 GCF_010883055.1 Belonocnema kinseyi
GCATACCAAAGAATTTTGTTGAGCGTACCAAACACTCGGCTGTGCACGCGTTTTCTTTTCATTAATGATAAACAGTTTACCACTTTTGCAATATGGTGGATTAGAACGAAAATCATCTCTCTGCATTTTTATCGTTAATATTATTTGCAGTTCTATTCAAGAAAATAAAAAATAACAAAAAGTGTTTGCTTCGAAAAAACGATAGGATGGCTGAGGCTGCCAGCCACCAGAGTTTATATGAATAGGGCCAAGATATTTAAGAAAGGAATTACAGTATCTTCAAGTAATTAATAGATATCTATTGATTAATAATTCTTTCATCTAATGAGCGAGTATTCCGAAATGTAATTTTCATTAAATGAACAAAATTTCTACAAATCGAACACATTTTGTTAAATAAGTACATTTTGTCCTTCTAGTTTTTTTCTCGTATAGATAATATTTTATATTTTATTTACAATAAACGTTTTTCGATTGAAAAAATAAATGCTGAATGAAAAAATTGTATTGATCAAAAACAAAACTATTTTGACAAGTCTGCCAATGTTTAATTCGCTCGACAAAAAATAATGTTGTTGTGATTACACATATTTGTTTTGTGCAGCCAAACTATTTTGTAAAATCTACAATATTATTGTCAACTATAAAGAATCATTATTTTCAACCTAAAAATATTTTGGTAATTTAACGAAATAACTTTGTTCAATCTAAACAACATTTTTGTTGTGTCTACCAAACTTTTTAGTTAGTTCAAACATACGATCTAACAAAATAATATTATTAGCTCAGTAAAACGATTTTGCGGCTTCTAAAGCAACCAAAAAATTTGGTTGGGATAACCAAATAATAAAAAGCACATATAAGGAAGCTTCATGATGCGCACTGCGAAGTTACAGTGGTTAAATATTTCTTTTCCACACTGTGAAATAGATTTATTCTTCTGAATGCTTACTTCGTTAATTTATACAGTTTGCATACATTATTTTTAAAAACGAATTATCTCTTCCAAAGGAGTTAAAGAAACAGTAGATAAGAAAAGTTAGGTCATAGAAAAACATTTGACTCTTTATGGACACCTCATCAAAAATATTTTACGCTCTCATAGTTTCTTTTATCTACATATTGATGAAAGAAAAAGCTAAGATATGATGAAAATTA
>NW_022877692.1:0-1654 GCF_010883055.1 Belonocnema kinseyi
TTAATTTCCGAAGAAAGAAAATCCACACTTCAGGGGCGTGTAGAAACATGCAAACTTTTTTAAGGGTTGAAGAAGTGTCCCAGTGGGCACACTTGGCTTAAAGTCATCCTAAAGGCGTCTTTTTGTGGATGTCTTTAGACTTTTACAAAAAGACCTCATAATCGTAATAAAGACGTTCTAATCTAGTCCCATAAGGTATATCTTAAGGATGTTATCAGAACAGCTTAAGGGTTTCTTTAAAAGGTTCTATGTCTGGCATTTCGTCGTCTTAAGGATGTCTTGAAAGGTCATCCAGGGGACAATGTCGTAAGGATGTCCCTGGAATATCTTTGAAGCATCTTGTGTAAGATTATCATTATTCGAAATCAACCCACATTCAAAATATTTCTATATTTTTCTCTCACAAGTCTTGAATGCTTAAATACTATGAAATATTACAAAAAACTGATTGAGACTTAATTTTTAAGATTTATTTTTTAAAGTTCAACTTACAAATATTTCAGCTATGAGATTTCTCTTAGTTTTAATGTGAAAATGTGAACGAGACCAAAAACATCCTTTATAGTAAGCCCGAAACTGTTCTAAAAGTGGAAAACTGTTATATCATACATTTGGAAATTACACGGAGATATCATAGTCATCATAAAGGCACCATTAAGACATCCTATGTGATTTCCGTTCAAAGTTTATGTTCAATGCGCATAAGAGTCGGGTTAGCGGCAACCAATTACTGCCCACATAACAATTCGTGCGCGCAAGTCTCGCGCACATCGATGCGCGCATGACATGCATGCGAAAATTCACCATGTTCGCCCACATTTTGTGATTGTAACTGAAGTGCGTGCACTAGGTGTGGCACAATGCGAGCATGTTTACAATCACCCTGTGACGAAATTTTATGGCGCGCACATGCACGCAACATGAGTACCTAGTGGGCACGAAATGTTTAATGTATAAATTAACAAAATTTATTATTTAATGCTTATAAAAGCTATATATTACCTTTTTAATAAGAGTGCCGTCCTGAAGGTGTAGCGCAACAGAACCACAAAGCAGAATATCATAGATGTAAAAGAGATAGAGAATCTATATTCTTTGCAATCATGAGAGTGGAAGAGATAAATAGATCTGCCCGTCTCTTTCACGCTCGCTTTACGCCGCCATTTTCTGCGCACATGGAACTGTGTGTAACTAGATGGCTAGCCCAGTGTCTTTTGCAACATTGCAAGCTTCCCTTCAGTGAAAATATAAAATTAGAAATTGTCGTCTGCTATGGAGTATCGAGTGTGTTTATAGGTTAAGTTTGGTTACGTCAAGTGTCAGTTGGTGTGACGAACGCAGTAATGATGCTTGCATAATTTATACAATTATATGAATAATTCTATTAAAACAAGAAGATGAATATAGAAACAATAGAACGCAAGTATAGATATTGAGGATTTTGCGTCTGATACCTCCTAGAGTTTTCGCACGTAGTGCTATCATCTGAGACCAGTGATCCCAGATCTGAAACGAGATGCGGTCCAATACTATGACAGGGCTATGTCCGTGCGAATATAGTAGGAGACGCTGTAAATGACTGAGTTGCGCGCGCAACCCATTTCTCCTCTTCTGAATTTGAAAAGTCGAAGATGCACGATTGCCGGTCGGAGCA
>NW_022877693.1:0-1323 GCF_010883055.1 Belonocnema kinseyi
AAAATAGCAAAAAAATCTAGCCTAGTCATTTTTTAATACTTTTTTTATTGCAGGGGGTAGTTCTTTAAAAAAGGGTCGACTTCACAAAAGCGATTCATAGTTCATTGTAATAGCAAAAAAATCTAACATAGTCATTTTGTTTACTTTATTGATTTTTGAATTATTTTTGCAGAGGGCGCCCCTGAGCTGCCGGCAAGCTAGCACTGTCCTGTTTTCTCGAAAACTAATAAAGCAAACAAAATTTTTCGATAAGATCTACAAGTTGCAGATCTTATCGAAATACATATGCCGTTCGATACGATACTGTCTCGTGATCGGGGCGGAATCGCGTCAGTTTTGTCTCGGGTCGGGATCGTGATTCTGATACCCGTGCTCGGTTTTCTCTCGGCTCGGCTTTGACTCGGGAAATCGATATATCGGCTCGGGATCGTTTCGGGTTTTCGATACACCTTCGCCAGATGTGTATCTGTGACGTAGCGACTAGCGGTTCGCAGTAGGGTGAAATGAAATTATCTACTTTTGCAATGAAAAATAAATCGTTTTTTGCTTCGGACCTTGCTGAAGTTATATTTCAAATGACGTTAAATAGAAACATTTTGCTATGAATTAATAGTTTTTTATTTTATTAACAAATTATACATATAGAAATGCACATTTTCGTCGTTTTCAAACAAAAAGAAATCGTTTTTTCATTTGAACTTACTCAAACCATATTCAACAAATGTAGTCATGCGTTAACATTTGTTAATTTTTAAACAAATTATATAAACAAATGGACATTTTCGACATTATCAAGCAAACATAAATCGTTTTTTATCCGACCTTGCTCAAATTATATTTAACAAATTTAGCCATGCATTAACATTTGTTAATTTAAAGAACAAATTATATAAACAAATGCACATTTTCGGCGTTTTCTAACAAAATTAAATCGTCTTGTCATCTGATCTTGCTCAAATTTACCAATTTAGTTACGTATTAACATTTGTTAATTTTAAGAACAAATTGTATAAACAAATGCACATTTTCGGCGTTTTCAAGCAAAAATAAATCGTTTTTTCATCCAAACTCGCTCAAATCATATTCACAAATTTAATTTTGAACAGTGAAACACTGTGGAACAGTTTTGAATTTTAACCGTTTTAAATGAAAGTTCAACACATCTCTCATTGGTAATTTTTTCATTTAAAGTTTAAACGCTAGAGCATTAACAAGTACTGTAAAATAAAAGAAATGTGCATGAATAGAACATTTAAGAGAATGGAACTATTTTAATTTACTTGTGTAGTCGTAAATTAATTTTTGAAACTGAAATTATAACTA
>NW_022877694.1:0-1010 GCF_010883055.1 Belonocnema kinseyi
AGAGAAGGTGGACCAGAATAGCAAGATTTAGACTGGGAAACGAGGTAAGGGAGGGGATGTACTGGGAAAAAGAAGAGAACAGAAGGTGTAGAATATGTGAATTGGAGGAGGAAACATGAGGGAGAATGAAAGAATGCGCGTGAAAAAGGTAAATGGGGGTATAAAGAAAGTGAACGAAAAAGGAAACGGAAGTCGCTTAGATTAGAAGCGTGAAAATTGTGAGTAATGGTAAAGTAAAAGATAAGTAGACTAAGATGCGTTTGCGTTCTCATACCCTCTCTCTCGCTTGCACTCTCGCTTTCATTCGCTCGCTCACTCGCTTACTAATAAGTCCTAAATTGCGCTATCGCAGGAAATAGAAATAAGGAACTAGATATAAGACTTTGTGTAAATAGTTGTAAATAATTGTATATATAGAAAGGATAAGATTGTAAAAAATATATAGATGTAAACGGAAAGATTGTAAGGAATGGAAGTCATGTAAACCCTTAGGGGACACATTATGAATAAAGAAGAAGTTACTAGAAATAATAATATATTGTTCAAAGAATTTATGTAAATATCCTGTTATCAGAATAAGCTATTATTTTATGTTTTAAAAGCAGTTTTCATTTTAAAAACTACAGAAAATTATAATGAGCGCGCGAAACTCGTAAAAAATTTTTTTTCACTTATGGGTTTTTATTTGGACCCTATAAATCATACTGATAGGGGTAAAATTTGAAAAGTAATGTTTTAATTATATTGAATTGGTAATTGCCCAGACAAACGTTGAGTTATAATTTGATTCAGCTAATATTGACAATTCTGAATAAAATTGAGCAGAAAGTAATTTTTTTCTTATGGTGAAGTACGTGTTTAACAAATTTCTAGGCAATATGCAAAAAAATTTGGAAAAACAAATTTTGACTCCTTGGAGCTCTATACACTTGGTCAATCGCTTTTCAAGTTTTTTTAATCCTTCAGAAAAGTGCGTTTTCGGAAGTTCCTCAAAATAAGCACTTACAGAG
>NW_022877695.1:0-1287 GCF_010883055.1 Belonocnema kinseyi
TGTAAAGTAAATTGTGTAACCTTTGAATAAAATAAGTCGAGTACCATTCGGTGACTCGACCACTTTTTTAAAAATTCAAACGTGTATAATTCGGCACAACAACTATGAAATTAAAAAAATCTACTTCTAAATTTTAATCCGAAAACTTAACAAAGGACCCTTGAGTGTCGGCTACTCTATTGGAATAACCTCTCTGCTCGTTATTTATGATCTTATTCTTATTTCAATTTCGGAAAGGATATTTTAAAGCCTTCAGACCATTTAAACGAGCTTCCTGGACCTTAAAAAATATCTACCTGAGTGCCTGCGGAGAATATCTTTGAGATTCTTTGACCTAAAGAATTTTTAGTATATACTCAAAGATTCTTTTCGGTAGGGTTTCGTATGATGATCAACAAAAAAAAAACAGAACCTCTCTAATTTACGTCAAGTTGAAAAACTTTCTCGCTCGGACACTTTTCCATGTACAGGAAGAGGACAACTGCGCACCTGCGCACGAAAAATTTCAAATCTTCGTGTAATGTGCATACCACTTACGGTAATGTTTCTATTGCCAGTTTCAAATGGCTTCCCACTAGCAGTTGGCTCTCATTATTATTCCTTCGTGGAATAGTGCTTGTTGACATCTTGCAGTGGTTAGGGACCCTGCAGTGAGGGATGCGCCAAATGAGAAGAGGAGAGAGCGATACTCTCGTTCCAACAGCAGATACTGTACAGTTACTGATATTTGCTATAGCTTCACGCTTTGGTACTTTCGATATGCTTAGTGTTTGTCGTGTTTGTTGCCGTTTAAATACATCGCACCTTCTACCGCTGGCTCCAACTTCCGTTCCAACTCCCGCCTCCACATAGCCTTTGGCGCGTCCCTCACTACATGGTCCCTAATAAATACATGGCCTAGCCACTTGAGTGTTGCGTCCCATGATTGCACAATTGCGTTGCGTAATGCGTCAATTCATTAGACATTTCAACCAATAATATTTTCCTAGTTATTCAGAGAAATACTGTGATTTGACGCAAAACGCAACGCAATTCTGCAATCATGGGACGCCACCCTGAGGGCCCCGTTTCGTTCAAGTCACCAAGCTCTTAATTCAACCATTTTCAAGGTGGCCAACTGTTTCAAGTAGAAAATCCCAATCGAGCCCATGAAAAATCACTAAAAATCACTAAAGTTAGAACATGAAAAAATCACTAACTTTTCACTAGATTTTATACTTTAAAAGGTGCGAAATTTAAATTAAAATTATATTTCAAAAATAGTAGAAAACTGTAATGATAAGCTTG
>NW_022877696.1:0-1025 GCF_010883055.1 Belonocnema kinseyi
GATGAATATTCCATCAAATTTAAGAAATACCTACCCAAATAATACATTTTTAAACGAGAATATTAATTTAGTAAAAAAGGAGGAATTTTTAATAAAATTGAGAAAAAGATAAACCAAAAAGTCAAATTTTCAAGAAAGAATATTTTTTAAAAATTCTTACTAAAGTGTACTAAATACTTCTTGAATTCACTTGATTATTTACTTTTTGTTAACTTTTTAATCTTATCCAATTGAAGCATTTTGCTTAAAAATCTTCCACACTCTTGTTTTGCATTTTAGGTAATCGTTTGATGTGTTTAAAAATCTTCTTGAATTTGTTTTAAAGTACATTTTTTTAATTAAAAAATTATTTAAAACTTAATCTCAACAATTCTACTCAATATTTACTAAATTTATTCGATTATTTAAATTTTTTTAAATTTTTAATTGTTATCGAATTAAAAAATGTTGATTTTAAAACCTTCTACACTCATTTTCGAAATTTTAGGAAATTGTTTGATGTGTTTAAAAATCTTCTTTAATTTTCTTTTAAAGCGCATTTTTCAAAATAAAAAATTATTACAAATTTTCACCCGGTAATTAGGAAAATAATTCTCATAAAGTACGATTTTTTTAAAAAAAGGTCATTACAAGTTTTTCTACCAATCTTTAAAAAGTTCTATTTCTAATCTTGTCGGACCTTCTAAGCCTTATAATCATTAAAAATTATTGGAATTTTTTGAAATCAATTTTTAAAAATAAAAATTTTTATTAATTATTCGTAGAAACCTAAAAGAATTTTTCATTTTCGACACGCTACGTTTGAATTTGTCGCTTCCAGATGGGAGAGTGGTGGGGGCCGAAAAATCCCACGTTCTGGAGACACTGCGCCAAAAATCTTGTGTACACTGAATTACAATATACTAGAAGTCTTGCGCACGCCGTGGCGCGCGCCTATATATAATATGTTATGCATATTTAATGAATGTTACACAATATTAGTACAAAATAAAAGAAGACACCAAGGGATTAGTTCTGTTTCTGAA
>NW_022877697.1:0-1039 GCF_010883055.1 Belonocnema kinseyi
ATTTTTTATTTTGACAAATAAATTTTAAGTGAGTATTTGAAAACATTTTAAAAATTTAAAAAAAAGAATCCGGAAGATTTTAAGAAAATTTTTTTATTTCGCTGTTTTTTTAATGTTAGGAACAAAATCTAATTAACAAAATATATCAATTTTCAATCCGAAAGCTTACTTTTTAACAAATTAAATTAATTTTCTATCAAATATCATCATCTACAAAAAAGCTGAATTTTTACCCCAAAAATATGATTTTTCAGCCAAAATTTTAATTGTCGACCAAATAGTTTAACTTTCACTTACAGTTGAAGTACTTAGTAAAAAAATTAATTTTGTCTTATTAAGGATTCATAATTATACTTGAAAATTCAACTATTTGCCTTCAAATTAAATTTTTTGTTAAAATTGCATCTTTGGGCGTTAAAAGTGAACAAATTGATAACTATTCTAGGATTGATTAAAATTTAATCGTTTTTATCTGGAAATTAAACTATTCAATTTTTGTTTGAAACTTTATCCTGTACATTGTATTAGTTAAAACACCAATTATTTGATAGAAAATTAATTTAATTCGTTAAAAAGTAAACTTTTGGGTTGAAAATTGATATATTTTGTTAATTAAATTTTTTTCCTAAAATAAAGAAACTGCAAAATGACAAAATTTCCTTAAAATGTTACGGATTCTTTTTTTTAATTTTAAAAATGTTTTCAAATAATCACTTAAAATTTATTTGTCAAAATAAAAAATAATTTTCAATGTTCATAGCAATCACAACAATTTTTGTTATTCTTTTCAAATACTGTACAATTCTTAAAAAGCTTTTTTTTTAATCTGCAAAAGTCTAAATCGTGTTTCAAATTGTTTGAAATAATTTCAAGTTTTTAATTAATTCTGAATCTTTTTTAAATTAATATTGTAGCGTTTAAACTTAAAATTTAGCTGATTACAAATTTAACAATTCAAGGCTTTCTATTTCGAACCATTCTGTTCAAATTTGTATAGTTTTTAACAGTTGTTTGTAATGGATTGTATTCAATGAACGGT
>NW_022877698.1:0-1334 GCF_010883055.1 Belonocnema kinseyi
CAATTTTGCCAGTTTTTCCAGAAATTCAAACGCTAGATTTCATGTTAAAGAATCAAACGGGTAAAGGGCTAACATATGACGGTCTCAAATCATTTATAATAGAAGCCGAAGCAAATCGAGAAAATGCAACTACCTCGAAAAAGACTCCATCTGCTTTCTCAGCCGTGCGTTCAAAACGATGGGTGAAAGAAAGATGTTATGAATGCGATGACTATGGTCATCTTCCAAAGGATTGTCCACGGATGGGGCGAGGCCTTAAAAAATGCTATGAGCGCAACAAATTTGGTACTCTTAAAGCAGCTGATTGCTGGCAAAGGCTTAACAAATTAAGCCAAGGACGTGGGGGAAAACGACAAGTTGACACTAACGGGAGACACGATCAGAAACTGCACTCTAACAATAAACAATCTTTTAAACCACAAAACCAAAGATATCAGCGGGGAGGATTTAATAAAAACAACAGGGGACGAGGGAATTTGAAGAAGAATTTCAACAAACGAAATCAGAACAATTCTAATTTTTCACGTAACACTGAAAACGATATGATAGTAGAAGCATCTAACGATGGTACGAAAAATAATTTGTTAGTCATTTTTATGGCCGACTCAGGGGCCACCGATCATTTAACTTTAAAAGATATTCTCAAGAACTTTAGCGATATGGGGGTTCACATAATTAAATGTGCGAATAAAGACGCAAGCGCAAATTTAATTACGGAAGGTCAGGGAAATTTACATTTATTCACAAATTCGGAAAAAAGGAGAATTTTCACATTGAAAAATGTCCTCTATTCTAAATCACTGTCTGAAAATTTGCTGTCCTTACGACGCCTTGCAGAAGCTGGGTGGAACATACACTTGAACAATGAACGAATTGACATTCACGATCCAGAAACAAATGAAACCTTTATATCTGGTGTATACGATAGTCCTTATTGGATCATTGAGTTTGAAATTGATAAAAGACAGGATTTGAACAATGGGAAACGAATTTACGATCATTCTCCCACACTAAATTTAGCTGTAAATCTCAAAGAAAAATCAGAAAAAGAACAAATACTTGAAATTAGAAAGAATAGTGAGCCGGTGGTAGAAGTTAGGGGTGAGAATGAGAAACTTACGGTAGAACAACCTGAATCTGAACGAACAGGGAAAATAGAGGTAATAGTCAAGAAAATAGAGGAAAAGACAACACTGTTGCAAAAATGACTGATCAAGCGACTGTTGAAACGACTGTCGAAAGCTTAGAAAAATCGAAAAATGAAAAAGATTACACCAAATTATTAACTTCAAATTTTGACAAAACGATTATGGATAGAAAAATTGTAAATATTG
>NW_022877699.1:0-1159 GCF_010883055.1 Belonocnema kinseyi
TTCAACCAAAAATTGAATAGTTCAATTTCCAGATAAAAACGATTAATTTTTTATCAATCCTAGAATAGTTACATTTTCAGATAAAAAAAACTTTTTAATCGACAAAATAAATTTTCAATAAAGTTGTTAAATTATGAATGTTACATGAATGTTCGACCAAGAAAATCAATGATATACAAAAAAAGACAAATTTCAAATAAAATACATGAATTTTCTACGAAATTATTTATTTTTAAAGTCAATAAAACGAATTATCTACAAAAAGTTGATTTTTTTCAGCGAAACATATGAGTTTTCCATCAAAAAGTTAAACTTTCAACCAAATAGTTAAATTTTTAACCATAATTATAAAACCTTGTTGAAAATAACAGTATTTTTTTACAAAGTAATTCAACTCTTAGTGAAATAATCGACTTTAAAGCCCAAGAAGATGTACAGTTCATATTTCAACCAAACAATTGCAGTTTTGACCAAAAATGATACATTTTCAACCAAAAAGATTAAATTTCTACCAAACAAGGACAATCCAACAAAATATATGAAATTTCAACAAAATTATTTAATTTTAAAGTCAAAAAGAGTATCATCTACAAAAAAACTGAATTTTTACTTTACTTTTTTACTCCTTTACTTTTAACGCCCAAAGAGGCAATTTTAACAAAAAAGTAAAATTAAAAAAAAAATTTAATTTGATGGCAAATAGTTAAAACACCAATTATTTGATAGAAAATTAATTTAATTAGTTAAAAAGTAAAATTTCTGGTTGAAAATTGATATATATTGTTAATTAGATTTTTTCCTAAAATTAAAAAAACTGCAAAATAAAAAAATTTCCTTAAAATCTTCCGGATTCTTTTTTTTTAATTTTTAAAATATTTTCAAATACTCACTTAAAACTTATTTGTCAAAATAAAAAATCATTTTCAATATTCTTAGCAATCACAACAATTTTTGTTATTCTTTTTAAATACTGTATAATTCTCAAAAAACTTTTTTTTTTTAATCTGCAAAAGTCTAAATCGTGCTTCAAATTATTTGAAATAATTTCAAGTTTTATATTAATTCTGAATCTTTTTTCAAATTAAAATTGTAGCGTGTAAACTTTATATTCAGCTCATTACAAATTTAACAATTCAAGGCTTTCTATTTCGAACCATTC
>NW_022877700.1:0-1889 GCF_010883055.1 Belonocnema kinseyi
ACAAACATATTGTTAGTTTTTAGTACCAAAACAATCATCCTTAATGGGTTTGAAGAGTACAGAAATGACGTTTTTTCACTCGAATTTTTGACATGTTTGACATTTTCCATTTAACCTTAGCACCACTCTGGAGCTGCCATACAAACTGATTGTTAGTTTTTAGCATCAAAACAATCATCCCGAATGGGTTTAAAGAGTACAAAAAAACGTTTTTTTACTCGAATTTTTCACATGTTTGACAGTTTTCCAGGTAACATTGGCATCACTATGGAGCTGCCAAAGAAACTTATTGTTAGTTTTTAGCATCAAAACAATCATACTCAATGGTTTGATGAGTACTAAAATGACGTTTCTTCACTCGAATTTTTAAAATGTTTGACAGTTTTCCAGTTAACATTAACATCACTCTCGAGTTGCCAGACAAACTTATTTTTAGTGTTTAGCACCAAAGCAATCATCCTGAATGGATTTAAAGAGTACTAAAATAACATTTTTTCACTTGAATTTTTCACATGTTTGGCAGTTTTCCAGTTAACTATGGCACCACATGGGAACTAATGGTTAAATTCTCTGTTAGGTGTTTGCACCAAAACAATCATTCTAAATGTGTTTGAAGAGTACTCAAATAAAATTTTTTTACTCGAATTTTTGACATGTTTGACAGTATCCCAGTTAACTTTGGCACCACTCAGGAGCTGCCAGTAAACTTATTGTTAGTTTTTAGCACCGAAACAATCATCCTCAATGGGTTTGAAAAATACTGAAATGACGTTTATTCACTGGAATTTTTGACATGTTTTACATTTTCTCTGTTAACTTTGATACCACTCTGGAGCTGTCAGACAAACTTATTGTTAGTTTCTAGCACCAAAACAATCATCCTCAATGTGTTTGAAGAGTACTAAAATGACGTTTCGTCACTCGAATTTTTGACATATTTGACAGTTTCGCAGTTAACTTTAGCACCACTGAGGAGCTGCCAGAGAAAAAAATTTTTAGTGTTTTGCACCAAGACAATAATCCTCAGTTGGTTTGTAGAGTACTAAAACGACGTTTTTCACTCGAATTTTTGACATATTTGACCTTTTCCCAGTTAACTTTAGCACTACTGAGGAGCCGCCAGACAAACTTATTGCTAGCTTTTAGCACCAAAACAATCATTCTCAATGGGTATGAAAAGTACTAAAATGACGTTCTTTCACTCGAATTTTTCACATGTTTGACAGTTTCCCGCTTAACTTTGGCACCACACGGCACCTAATGGTTAAATACTCTGTTAGCTCTTTCCTCAAAAAAATCATTCTATATGTGTATGAAGAGTACTAAAATCATGTTCTTTCACTCGAATTTTTGACATGTTTTACTGATTCCCAGTTAACTATGGCACAAGTCTGGAGCTGCGAGACAAGCTTATTGTCAGTTTCTAGCACCAAAACAATCATCCTCGATGTGTTTGAAGAGTACTAAAATGACGTTCTTTCACTCGAATTTTTGACATGTTTGACATTTTCCCAGTTAACTTTGACACCACTCTGGAGCTGCCAGACAAACTTATTGTTAGTTTTTAGCACCACAGCATTCATACTCAATGGGTTTGAAGAGTACTAAAATGAAGTTTTGTCACTTGAATTTTTGACATGTTTGACAGCTTCCCTGTCAACTTTGGTACCTCTCTGGAGCTGCCAGACAAACTGATTGTTAATTTATAGCACCAAAACAATCATCCTCAATGGGTTTGAAGAGAAGTAAAATGACGTTTTTTCACTCGAATTTTTGACACATTTGACAGTTTCCCAGTTAACTTTGGCACCACTAAGGAGCTGCCAGACAAACTTGTTATTAGTTTTTAGCACCAAAACAGTAATCCTCAATGGGTTTGAAGAGTACTG
>NW_022877701.1:0-2439 GCF_010883055.1 Belonocnema kinseyi
ATATAGGGTGATTTTTTTTACTTGAAACTTTTGCTTCATAACATCTCTTCATCGAGTGCCTATTTTTCGAAATATTTGAAAGTTTTAAGTTAGAAAAAATCACCCCGAATGTATATATTTTTTTGAAAATTGCATTTATGTATTGGAGAATCTTTGGATTACTGTGAAATTGTCACATGAAAAAATGTGATTTTTGGATTTTCCATTATTTTGTATGCTGTCAAAATTAGAATTTTTGGTTTTTTAAGAAAATTAGAAAACTTGTTATAATAATCTTGTAGGGCATTTAGAAATCAAACTTTTTCTTCGCTTTGCTTTCATTGATATCGTCCGTTATTTGGCTTAAACGGTTCATTTTCGTGTGTTTTTTGGAATTTTTTGAATACGATAACTCTGGTAATTTTTGGTTTCATAAAAAAATCATCAGGGTTAATTATTCAACTGTTTGAATACTATAAACATCCGTATGGACAATTTTTGAAATTTAAAAACAGTGGTCTTAAAAATATTCAAAACATGGATATTTGACAAAAACTGGAGGGGGGGTCAAGTATGCCACAAATCTAATACCTTCTCTAATGAGAATGTTAAAATTAATTAATTTATCATAAATAGTTGTTTGACTGTTCTGTTTTTGGTTTTAATTCTGAAAAAAAACTAAATTTTTTGAAACCCCACGTATGAGACGAAAAAGAAATTAAAAGACAAAAGTTGTGATAAGAATGTGCGCACGCATCAGGCAGATATTTTTTACTGTTAATGATGTTTTTCATTATTAAAGCAAAATCGAGTCATCCTATCCAATAGTATGTTGCATTACAAGGGATGAAACACAGCGATGGCAACGAATATGAAGCTTGCTACCCGAGCGAAGTGAAGGTTGCCTTCACACGAGTTGCAATCATTGCGTTACATTCCTAGTAATTCGTATTATTTTTCATAGCAAATCTATTGAAAATTCGAGTTGAGGTACCTGTAGACCCTACCTACCTACATATCTACTCTAGAGCTGAAAAAATGTTTCAATCTCAGGGATGTAAACACAGAGTGTTTCAGTCCGCTCTACACGTATAAGCGAAACTCTAAGACAACATTTTTTAACATCGGGTCGAAATATAGCCCCTACTTTGAGACACTTCACGCTAATATTTGTAGGGACTAAGATTGTAAACCAGAGGATATTGCTATACGATTGTTGCCCCTACTTTAGCGCTCTTACGGGCACAAATTTCCGAATCTCCCATTTTAATTTTAAAATTTTAATTTTAAAATTAATTTTTTATATTATTATATTATTACTATTATACTCTAATATTTGTTCACGTGTTTAAGGACACAATAGCCCAGCTTGAAGTATGCAAATAAAAATCGGAAATATAACCTAGAACTGTGCAAGGCCATCTGCAAATTTTGGTGACACATTCTTTAAAAAATATTGCTACGCTAATAATAAAATATGTAAAAAAGATTTTATACTTTAGAAATATTACAAATTATTATTGCATGTTTTATGTGCTTAATCAAGATTTAAACTTAATCCAAAAATATTTCAAGATATTTTAAAAGATTTAAAAAAATTCAATATATATTTTCAGAAATTTAACAGATTTTTAAGGATTTCCACAAATTTTCGAAGATTTCAAAAGATTTAACAGACTTTAGAGAATTCAAGAATATTATTCATATTTTAGAATTTCCTTAAAATCTTAAAACTCATTTAAATTTTACCAAAATTCCTTCAAAATTTTTAAAAATTACTTACAATACTTTAATTTCATTAAAAATATCTTAAACTCTTTTAAATAATTCGAAAACTTTGGAATTCGATTATAAAATTTTAAAAAATTTTAATCGAATAACTGCCGTTAAATCCCTTGACACTTCTGAAAATCTCTTTAAATACATAAAAATATTTTTAAATTAAACTGTTTCAAATTAAATTAAACTATTTTAAACTCATAAAAAGTATTTTAAGTCTTTAAAAATTTCTTGAAAATTCTTTTAATTTTCGGAAATCTTCTAAAAATTTTTAAATTTCTTTAAAATTACTTGAAATATTTTGAAATTCATTTATAAACTTTAATCTTTTTTAATTCAAAAGAATTGTTAAATCCCATTGAATTATTTTGAAATTTATTAAAGTCCTTTCAAACACTTGAACATATTTTGTAATTACGCAATAATACGAGGGTAGTTCAATAAGTCCTTAGAATGACCAACAGATGGCGCGCGAATCGCTCCAAATCATCTGTTTTCAGGCAGCACCACTCCCGACTAGATATATGGTGCAGTCACAGTGCACATCTTCTGAGTTTACGTGTTTTTATAACCAATTGAGAAAAAAAAATTTTCGTTAAGAAAAATGGAAAAAAACGAGTTCAGAGCGGTAATCAAACATTTTCATTTAAAGGGTTTAACTCCATATGAGATAAAAAATGA
>NW_022877702.1:0-1105 GCF_010883055.1 Belonocnema kinseyi
GCTCCAAGGAGATTATGTTGAAAAATAAAAAAAAATTTACCCAAAAAAAATTGTTTTTATACTTCATTCTAAGGACTTATTGAACTACCCTCGTATATTGTTTTAGAGGGATTTCAAGCGGTTATGTACAATATCCACGTAATTGTAAGAATTGCAAACATTTACTCGACTTTATTGCATAATAGACGTATGTAATATGAAAATATTAAATAATGAAACAGAATTAATGGATACAAATAATTACCTAATGTGCACAACAGTTTAAAAAGTGATTTTAACACCTGAAATTATCGTATATCGCATGATTTTAACTCTTCACGTTGGGGCCGACAGATTTTGTAGTTGTTTGGTTAAAGAAGAAAATTGTTTTGTCTTACGGTTTCAAAAGCCAAATAGTATCATGCGATATTTTTTCTAATCAATATCACTACAGTTTCAAATGGTACGTAGGCGTGTACAAACTATTTTTCTTTTTTGGAATGCATATGCGCGGCGATATGATTAGTGTTCTTAAAGAAAAGGTTTCCTTTGGACACGTAATACAGGCATCGAGAGGTGCACTTTCAAGGCATTTGATGCAAAATTAACATTTTTGGTGTTTAATTGCATTTTCAATACTGACTTCTTCGTCAAATGATATACAATTTTAGGATATTAATAATAAGAATGTCTGGTGATGCGTGGTGGAATGATGAAATTCAGGCTGCCCAAAAAGCAAAAAGAGAAGCGTACAAGAGAACTTTGAACATCGCAGGTCTTAGCAATGAGGAAATAAGGAGACGTAGAAATGATTATAGACGCGAAAACAGGATACTTAAACGATTAGTTAAAGAAAGTTAAAATGCAATTAGAGCAGCAGAAGAGATAAAAATACAAAACGACTTTAAAGGAAGCAGGAAACTACTTTATAAAAGAATGAAAGGAAACAAAAGTACAGAAATTGTTAACATGAGAAACAGTAGGGGGGAAATGGTATATGATGCAGATGGAATACTAGAGGCTCTCAGAGACTATTTTAGGAGACAATTCGGAGATGAAGCTATAGGACACCACAGCTGCGATGTTGAACACGATGCGTTGGAAAACTCAATTGAAAAAGTCTGTG
>NW_022877703.1:0-3488 GCF_010883055.1 Belonocnema kinseyi
CCAACGGAGCCGAACAGGATCTATTTTAATAAATCAACGCGAAATTTTTGAAGTTTTAAATTCGGGATAATTCCGCGCCAAATTCGGCTCCGCGTGTTACAAAAATTCAATTTTTCTGCATTTTACTGTTACTGAGAATGCACGCTTACGATTCTGCAACAGTCGAAATTAGTCTTAAAACAAACTACTACTTTTAGCGTTACCCAGGAACGACGACGTGGACGTAGTAGTTTTCTGTTCCTTTCGGGGAGCTTAATTAACGTGGGTCCTCTTGCCTCTCACGATTCGGCAAAATCGTAAGCGTGCTTTATCAGTAACAGTAAAATCAAGAAAAATTGAATTTCGTCGATTGCAGCGCCATATATCGTGAAACGAGAAAAATGTTTTAGACAAATCATACGCATTTTTATCCAAACAATCCGAATATGCAATAAAAAATAGGGGTTCCCATTTAAGATTTCGAAGTTGCCCCATCCCCATCCCGAGGGGTTTGAAAGTTTTAAGTTAAAAAAATCACCCTGTATATTGATTTTTTTTTACTTACCAGCTTTTTTAAAAAAATTCGTAACACGCAAAGTAATATAGGCTCAAATAGACACGAAGAATATAATCCAGATATGATCGAGTTCGATGCAATTTTCTACTGAAAAAGCATGACTAGCGTACACCAGCCCCCTGGAACTCTGAGTTGAAAATGTACTATATGTTGACGGTCGCCGTGAGATGGTGCCAGCCATCCGCAGTGTTGAAATTTTGAACAAAAATGGTGAAGTTCGTTTGATTTGTTTTGCTCTTTTTTTAAATATTATTTTTTTGTTATTATTAACTGTGAATAATGGACATTATTTAATATAATCCAAAACAAAGTCTTGATACTTTAGATTATACAAAAAATGATATCTTAATATATTTTCAAATTTTCAAGTTTAAAAAAATGAACTAAAATTATATATTGCAAACATGTTTAATTCATTTTAATGAGTTTGTTTTAAAATTTGCTTTTCGGCATAACTCTTTTCATAATATTTAGTTTATTATTTAAAACAAAAAAGGAAATTTTGATTATACTTGGTTTTAAATTAAACATGAACTTAACGGTCTTATTCTAAAAAAGCAATCGCACCATAGTAATTAAGTTTTCAAAATAATTTGCAAATTGCTATTTTAACCATATAACATTGATGTATTATCGCCTATCAGGACATTTAGATTTTGAAGTATTGATTATAATTATTCTAATCAAATCTACAGAAAAGAATGATGAATGAATGTTTATTTTCATTTAAAATGATTAAATTATTTCTTTTAAAGAATAATTGAATGAAGATATAAATAATTTTATCGGTTTCGATGACTGTAATATAATAGAATAAAGCTTTTTGAAGGTGAAATTTTGTATCACACAGACAATAAGATTGTGAAATAATTCAGAATTATTCATATTTTATTTTAAAAGGTTAATTTTAAGTTTCAAGGATTTTAAAATATGTCGAAAAAGAATATGAAAGATTTTTAAACCATTTTTTCGAAATAATTTTTTTTTATTTGTAGAAGTAAAACTGTTTCAAGATTCATAGTTAAATTTCAAATGATTTCTTTATTTTGAAAAAGGGATTCTAAAAGAAAATTGTATGAGAATGATAAAATTACTACAAAACAAATTCTATTATGCTTAATAAATATTTGAAGGTATTCGAACAATTTAAGGTTAATTTTAAACTTGTAAAAAACTTCATTCTTTTAAATGTAGATTTTTTAAGACTTGGAAAAAGGAAGCTGAATTCAAATTACGAAAGGTTTCAAGAGAATTAAAAAATGTTCTTTAGATTCTCAGAAAAATGTTCATAATTTTGTAAAAAAAAAGAATTTTTTATAAATTTGGAAAGGTTTTTAGAGAATCAAACAATATTCTTTGGATTTTTAGGAAAACTTGAAGTTATTTGCTGGAAGATTTTAGGACAATTTTGTTTTATTTTACAGAATTTAAAAAAATTGTAGCTTGACTATTTTTTAAGTTTAAAAAAATTAATTAAAATTATACATTGTAAACAAATTCAATTAATTTTAGTAAATTAAACAAAAGATTTGCTTTTCGTCATAACTCATCTCACTTTAGGTAATAGTTTCAACTATTATTTAACTATTAACTATTATTTCTCTGTAAAGGTCATTGGTACATTTTTAATAAAAAACTTTTATTTAGGGATTATAAAATCGTAATTTTTGTAATTAATAGGTCTTCACAAATAAATTTTTTAAAATAAAAACGTACCAATGATATTTGCAGAGAATTTTTTAATGAATAAAATATAAGCGCTACACCATTAGAATTAAATAAGAATTGCAAGTTTCACCTAAAGAGAAGAGGAAAAACATCAATATCTAAATAGTTATTTTCAAATAAAGAAAACCCGAAATTTTTGTTTCAAAAGTCCACCTCGACTTATTTTCCAAAATTAGTTATAATTAATATTAGCATATTTTTCTCGATTTTAAAAATCATTTTTAACAAGGTTTATTTTATGAACTTAAAACAACGTATGATAATAATAATGAATAATAATAATAAATAATTAAGAATAATAATACATTCAATAATAAATCAGGCAACCAATTGCGTGCATTTAAACACATTATATGTTTATTAAAATATTGGAAAATACGAAATGAATTTAAGTTCATGACTAAAAAATATTTAATATATATATTATATAATATAAAATAAAATATTATAAAATTTAGACTAGTTTCTTTTCAGATATTTAAAAATCACACAAATAATTATATGTCTAATTTAATTGGGCATGAATAATAATTGGTTGTGGTTAGTAGGAATGCACTGGGACAGAGATGAGGTGGGAGTTTGCCGAGATAATGGAATAAGAGAATGTAAAAACATACGCTGATAACTGCGCCCTCTTGGCGGATTACCTAAGAGTTACTTTGAAGGCGCAAGTGGCGCGTCGGTAAATGACGAAAGTTACCAATTTCTGAAATGATTTACCAAGTAAGTTTCTGCTCAATTAGTTACCACCATGGACATAGGAAACAAGGGACTAGGCATGCCCTTGCGGGGGTGATGCAATGAGGGGGGAGGTCCGCCACCTTTGGATGTCCCGCGACAAACATGGCAGCGCCCACATGTTTATATTTTCATGCACAATTTGTCGGCAAAAATGCTCGTGTGCATAATCAAATGGCACATCATAAGATGGCGGCTCTTCCCACTCATGAAATTCTCCCCCCTCCCGTGGATTCAACCCCGCTCGCCAATGTTAGGATGGCATGCCTAGTCCCGTGTTTCCTATGTCCATAGTTACCACACAGATATCTTTGTTGCCAATCTGAAAGTTTCGAAAGACTTCGGAGGTCTTCTATTTGTATCTCGATCCCCATTAGAAAGAAAATAAAGAAATTGGCGATTTTGATGTTTCGCGTTATTCTTCATTTCATGCATAAGTCGATTTTGAGGTTATGTTTTTCAGGTG
>NW_022877704.1:0-1064 GCF_010883055.1 Belonocnema kinseyi
GAATGGTTCCATCTGATGTCCATAGACACCAAAAAAAGTATCAACCCCCTATCTCATCCGGAACACCCTCGTTTTCAACCCCCAAAATATTGAAAAATCGAAGAAAAATTACAAAAAATTCCCTAAAATCCAGACCTAAAATTTTATGCTTCAGAATGGTTCCATCTGATGTCCAAAGACATTAAAAAAAGTTTCATTCCCCTGTTTCATCCGGAACACCCCGTTTTCAACCCCCAAAATATTGAAAAACCGACAAAAAATTCCCTAAAATCCAGACATAAAATTTTATGTTTTAGAATGGTTCCATCTGATGTCCAAAGACACTAAAAAAAGTTTCATTCCCCTATTTTATCCGGAACACCCTGTTTTCAACCCCCAAAATATTGAAAAATCGAAAAAAAATTCCACAAAATTCCCTAAAATCCAGACCTAAAATTTTATGTTTTAGAATGGTTCCATCTGATGTCCAAAGACACTAATAAAAGTTTCAACCCCCTATCTCATCCGGAACACCCTCGTTTTCAACCCCCAAAATATTGAAAAATCGAACAAAAATTCCAACAGATTCCCTAAAATGCAGACCTAAAATTTTATGCTCTACAATGGTTCCATCTGATGTCCAAAGGCACTAAAAAAAGTTTCATTCCCCTATTTCATCCGGAACACCCCGTTTTCGACCCCCAAAATATTGAAAAATCGAAAAAAAATTCCAAAAGATTCCCTAAAATCCAGACCTAAAATTTTATGCTTTAGAATGGTTCCATCTGATGTCCAAAGACACTAAAAAAAGTTCCATTCCCCTATTTCACCTGGAACACCCCGTTTTCAACCCCCAAAATATTGAAAAATCGACAAAAAATTCCAAAAAATTCCCTAAAATCCAGACCTAAAATTGTATGTTTTAGAATGGTTCCATCTGATGTCCAAAGACACAAAAAAAAGTTTCATTCCCCTGTTTCATTCGGAACACCCCGTTTTCAACCCCCCAAATATTGAAAAATCGAAAAAAAATTCCAAAAGATTCCCTAAAATCCAGACCTAAAATTTTATGCTTTAGAATGGTT
>NW_022877705.1:0-1288 GCF_010883055.1 Belonocnema kinseyi
AAGTTGCATGAAACCTTTATAACTTGTCAAAGAAATTATGTTTGTCAAACGCGTACACCTTTCACCGGATTATAGGGTGGTGGAAAACGGGAATCATTAAAGTTCACAGATGTCATTTGATAGGATAAGACAGATTCTGATAAGGAGGCATGCGTGCATACTTGTGCTTATCCCATTATCGTGTATAATGGATGTCGAAAGGCACCTAAACGAAGATTTGCTGATAGAATAATGCTAAGTACAAACCAATTCTGACGATTAGATCGCTTAAGTAGTGTAGGGAAAAGGCATCAGTGCAAGTAGTCACTGTACGAACTTATGTCAAACTCGAAATCACCCATAATGTTTCGTTAATGCTCGGACGTTAAGCCCTATGATGATTCACAGATGTTATGTGAGACAAACGCTTATCCATAATTAATAGCTCTGCCCGAAATGGAGCGCATCGCTAGATTTCGCAAAAAATAATTTTGATTATTCCCATATCCATCTCGAAGGTATCATGTGTATACTTCAAACTGACTTGTCTTCTGTGACCATTGACTCATCGCTGAAATAATACTTATTTAGCCCATACAACTATCCAGCGTTGAAGAAAATCCGGAATGTTCAACACTGTGAATGATCGCATATACAAGGATGTTGACACACCTACTTCTCTGAAACTCTTCGAAACTCGGCAGCCGGTTGAAAGGCACAAAACGAAGATATGCTGGTAGAATAATGCTTAAGTTCGTACCAATTCTGACGATTGGAGCACTTAAGTTGTGCAGGGAAAAGGCACCTGTGCAAGTAACCACTGCACTACCATATGTCAAACCCGAAATCACCCATAATGTTTCGTCAATGCTCGGACGTTATGCCCTATGATGATTCACTGATATTATGTGGCATACGCTTATCCATAATTAAAAGTTCTGGCCGAGAAGGCAGGCATCGCTAGATTTCGCACAAAAATAATTTTGATTAATCCCACATCCATCTCGAAGGTGTCATGGGTATACTTCGCACTGACTTGTCTTCTGTGAATCGTGACTCGTCGCTGAAATAATATTTATTTAGCCCATGCAACTATCCAGCGTATGAAGAAAATCCGGAATGTTCAACACTGTGCATGATCACATATACAAGGATGTTTGCAAACCTACTTCTCTGAAACTCTTCAAAAGATAACACAGTGCCCTAGAGCTGAGCTCGACTGGTGGTTGAGATGCTCCCGGTGTTTTCCTAAAAGTGGCATGAGAATCCTTTATAACTTGTGAAAGAAATTATGTTTGTCAAACGCGCA
>NW_022877706.1:0-1042 GCF_010883055.1 Belonocnema kinseyi
TCTAATAATTTGTAACCGAAATATTCAGGAGCACCTGCACTTTCTGATAATTTGTATTTTTTAACCACCCTGATATACATATATACATAATTGGCACCTTAGAGCGGAAATATATATTCTTCTGGTAGCTACTTTACTTTGCCTTTGAGAAACATTCCTACTTGCAAAGTGTATAGGTAAGACGTAACAGCAAATATATAACGTACAATAAATGGTTTCTAATTTTTAGGTTTACTTATGATATATAAAAATTATTTTTAAAATGAACAATTACATCTCTTTATATTTACGGTAAGACGCATTTCCCACATCTGTTTTAATTGAGCAAAAAAAACTCGTATATACATGGTTTTGCGTTTTGTCTTCTTAAATATTAAGCTCTACTGAATTTCAACTGTATTTGGAAGTGTAGAGAGATACATTTCATTATCTACATTAATCAAAACGCATTTATCTCTGATTTTTGAAAGTAATATGACTTCTTTCTCCCTTTCTTCACCAAGTATTTTCATTATATTCTTTGAATGCAAATCAATTATGTTACACTTTTTGCATGGAGAATCCCCAGTACCGCAAGTTAATAATAACTATAGTACTTTAAAATATTGAAATTCTGCCCAGTTTTCTTCGTCAAAATACAGCAGTTTTAAAATCTTTATGTATTCTCCATTGAAGAGACGAAAAACGGTGTCATTTCTTTTCTGTGGCTGACGATACTTCACACTATGAACAATCATTCCTCGAAAAGTGCATCGATTAAAAGTTAAAACATCCGTGCCTTTTTGAGATACCTTAAAATAATTTGAATCATTGTTCCCCTTCCCTAGAAAAAGAACGTCCTGAGCCCTACTGCGACAATAAATCTGTACTTCATTTCTAGAGAAAAGTGATTCGCAGTAGGATAAGCAAAGAGATATCTCTGTTGATTCTTGTACAAAGATTTTGAAAACATTAGCCTGCAAAGTTCTTATCGCCATCTGGTCGTATATTCCTTTCGGACTATGCACACATTGTTTTAAATAAAAAATTGTATTTTCAGAAG
>NW_022877707.1:0-1416 GCF_010883055.1 Belonocnema kinseyi
TACAAGCTATATAAGGATGGTACTATAGAACGCCACCTCAAGGTAGGCCTAGTGGCGCCATCTCTTGGTCAGGCCGGAAACTTATCAATCCACCCTCGTATACACAACGACAATGACAACAACCACAACACCTGACAGACAAATCTACACCGACGTAAAAACTTATTCTGCTGACTCAAATGGCCTTAAAACCTCGACATTTTATCAAAGCGGCGGAAGTGATTTTTCGCATAAAACTAATAGCTCCTCTTTATAGGTGAGAATGTAAAAATATGTTAGGCTTACCATCAAAGTCAAGGAACCTCACTAACGCAAGAAATAGAAGTTCAATAAAAATATTAATTTTTCTCTGAGCAGGCACATTTATAGAGAACAGTAGTTGGACATTTTCATGAATTTCTCCTGAACTGAGACGATAAACGACTACTAAATGTACTAACATTCATGATTTATATCAAATAACAGCTCATTGTTTATTCTTCACAATAGATGTGGTGGAATGCGAAAAATTCGTCATCTCAGATAAAGAATTATTAGTCTTTATTTGTTACATTTGTTACCCATACAACAATCATAATTATTAAAAATTACAATATGTGTTTAAAATTTCATAGTAGATGCAGCACATGTTTAGACTGAAATTATTTATTTATCGTTACGTTAAATTTTTTACCGAAACACGCCATATATCGCCTCAGGTATTAAAATCCTTGACTAGGAGCTTCTTTATGGCAACGAATGATGAAGACTTTTAAAAAAATATACCTAATTCAGAAATTCTTAAATTAAAAATTGCATCAGCCATCAGTATTTAATTAAAAGATATTCATCGACAGTGCTTGAAATATAATTCCTTAGTGTAAACAATATTATTATTTATTAAGTGCTAATATAACAGTCGAAAAAGGAAAAACTAATGTTACATAGAAGACTTTAGTGTAGGTCCACGATTGCAAAATATTTTTATAATTCTTTAAACAGTAAAACAGTGTTATGTAACCTGAGAATAGACTTGATTCCAAATAGATTTAATTGGAACTTGAAATATTTCTAAATAATTTCAACACAACAGAAATTTCTTGAACTTTTTAAAAGTATTTTGAAATGCTTTCGGAATCCATCAAATCTTTTAAAATACTTGTCTGCTTCTAAGCAATTATCAGAAACTATTGTCACCTCTAAATTTTTGTTTTCTCACGTGAAGTATCTTGAAATCCATTGGGCACGCTTAGAATCTTCCAAATTTTGTTAAAATTTATTTTCATCTTCTTGAATAGGTTAAAATTCATAGATATCTTTTGAATGATCTTTAAATTTCTACAATTCCTTGCACTTTCTGGAAAGCATTTGAATTCGCTATACATTTTTTTCAATTACTTAAAACTCGTTATAATTGAATGTAATCATTTAAATTGA
>NW_022877708.1:0-1266 GCF_010883055.1 Belonocnema kinseyi
TAATATATTTGAAAGGATTTCTATAACTTTTCGGAGATTTCAAGAGATTTAACAGGCTTCAAAAAATTTAAGAAGATTATTTATATTTTAAATTGACTTTAAAATTCTTAAACTAATTTAAATTGTACTGAATGTCCTGAAAGTCTGTTTAAATACTTTTAATATTTTTAATTACATGAAAATCCTTAAACTCTTACATTTTTTTAAAATCACTTCAAATACTTTGTAAGATTTTAAATTCGGTCACTTACTTTTTAAACCATATTAAATCCATTGAAATGCCACAAAATCCCTTAAAATCACTAAAAATCTCTTTAAGTCATAAAAAGTATTTTAAAGTCCTTGAAATCATTTAAAAATTCTTGGACTTTAAAATTACTTGAAATCTTTTGAAATTCATTTATAAACTTTAATCTTTTTTGATTCAAAAAAATTTTTAGATGCCGTTAAATTATTTTGAAATTTATTAAAATCCTTTAAAATCCTATTAATATTTAGGAATATTTTAAAATATCAAAAATATTTGAGATTATAAAGTATACAAAGAATACCAAGAATATCTAGGCGTATTGAAAGAATACGTATATGGGAATATTTAGTGAATGCATCAGAAACATTGGAGTGATCGACCCCTCGTCATATAAAAATAAATTGGTTTAAAATGTCACATTTTAAAGAAAAAATTTTTTATTTTAAGTACATGTTACATTCAACTCTTTGGTATCTATTGATAAATTTCTGCGATATTATTAATAATGGTAACAAGTAAACTGTAACCAACGTCGGTTTTTTGGAGAATAATGTACAAATAACAATCATCGCAGACCAAATCCTTTTGAAATCAGAGAGGGCCCTAAACTTGAAATCGCAAAATCTCTTGAGGGCGAAATATGTTGTTTTTTAAGAGGAAATTATACTTTTTTCATATTTTCAGAATTTGAAGAGAATAATTAAAAAGACTGCCTTAAAAACCCTACCTTTTTTATGTTTCTAAATATTTTTTTTAAGTTTCTACTAATAAAAGAAAGGTATCTTAGCAGCATTATGCAAGCTAAACCATTTTTGAGGCCTGGAGAAGTTTTCTTTGCAAAAAATGTAGTTTCTGTATTTTCTTGTAGACTATGAAAAATATCGTAAAAGAAAAAGAGGTGTTTTTCATAGAAGTTTTTCAGACGTGCAAACTTTTATCCTAACATTTTTTCTTATCTACCATTGTTTCCAAGAAAAAGTAGATAATTTGATTGTAACAAAAAATAATTCTCCTGG
>NW_022877709.1:0-1669 GCF_010883055.1 Belonocnema kinseyi
TAACTTCTTGTTATCAAATAAAATATAATTCTCTTTTTTTTTTAATTGTTGGTGGCTAATAATAGCAGTTAGTGAATGTTTCCAAATATATTTTTTAGCTTCAAACGCAACAGAAATACAGACATGATAGGCGCGAAAAGAGGCATTGGTTAAGAGCAGATGACGTCATCTGTCATTAATGTTCTGGCGGAGAGGCAGCGCGACCGCAGTGTTATTATCAACACTAACGTTTCAACTTGTACTTCACTTTATTCACACATAGAATCCACTGCCAAGTTCCGGACCCTCGCGCTTTTATTATTTTCCCTCCCTCCGGAATTCACACTTTCATCACTTAAAATGAATAATTGTGGCATTACGCAGTATTGAAACCGGTCTTTTCATTCTTATACAGGCAATTGTAATTTGCGATTACGATAAAGGAGGAATTTATAGAATTATAGAATATTTATAGTACTGTTTAAAAAATAATTTAAGTAAAAATAGGACTGTTACTAGTATGGAAGTACTGTTTTATATATAATTATTATTTACCTAATACAGAAATAATTTTATTATAGGAGTACTTTTAAGTGCATAATTACTGCGCATACGATATAAATACGTTTTATAATGAAGAACTGTATAATACAGAAATGCTTTTGGTACAGAAGTACTTTGAGTAGTGACGTACTTTTAGTACACACCAGCATTGCAAACACAACAATAACACTTCTACCCAAAGTACTTTTCACGCCAACGAATTAATATAAGTACCTTGATGGCAAAAGTATTATTAAGCAAAGAAGTACTGATTAGTACAGATGTATTTTTAGTAAAAAAACGCTTTTTAAACAAGTACCTTTACGTTTAAAAGTACTCTGTGTATCGCAGATATGATGTTACATTCAGTAGTACTTTTTAACGCGAGATACTTTCTGGAAAAGAGGAACTTTCTAGGTAAGAACTAATTTAGGAAAAGGAAGTAATTTATGCCAATGAAGTGTTTTATGCCAAAGAAACGCTTTCCAGCAAATATTAATTTATGACAAAGAAGTACTTTCTGGCAAAGAAATACTCTCTGTTAAAGTAATAATTTATGAAAAAGAAGTAGTTTATGCTAAAGAAGTATTGTTGAAAAAGAAGTACTTTCGGACATAATATTACTTTACGACCAATTTATTTGCAGTAAAAAAATACACTCAGTGGTAAAGAAATTCTATATGCAGGAATACTTTGAGTAAAGAAGAACTTTATAATACGGGAGTACTTTTATTACATTAGTACTTTATATACTCAGGAATACTTTAGTAGAGATTATACAGTATTCTGCTCTATATCGTACACTATAGGCAGTACATTGGCATTATACTGTATCTCTGTATTATCCAGAATTATGCAGTATACAGTACTTCTGTATTATACAGTAGTCAGTACTACACAGTAACGTACTATGTAGTATTGCGAAATATATAGCATTACTTCTGCATTATACAGTATATTCTAAAATATACAGTACTTTTCTCGTATTCAGTATCATGTACAATATGTTACTGTATTATATAGTATTTTACAATATACAGCAGTAATTATGTAGTATACAGTATTCTGCACAACACAGTACTTCTATATTATACAGTATTATTCAACATACAGTAGTATGCACTATGCAGTACTTCGGTATCATGAA
>NW_022877710.1:0-3828 GCF_010883055.1 Belonocnema kinseyi
TATAATAATAATATAAATATATAATTTATATATATTTCGAAACGCTTTCAATGCAACAATTTTATAAAAGAAAAAGAAAAATATCATAATTTTTACATAAATTTTTTAAAATAAAAAATTATCAACAAGATTTGTAGGAAATATATTAAAGAATAAAATGATTGTCCCGGAAATTAGAACCGAAAATTATCCTTAAAAAAAAGTTGTTCGAAATGGGGCCAGACTCGCGAACAGGGATTGAGTATTCATAAACAATGTTCAATTTAAAAATCACTTCAAATTAATAGATTCTTAAATGAACACCTTTATTCAATTTCAAAATCTTATTGAAGTATTATTTCATTATGAAATATTCCATTTTTAACATATTAAATTTGGAATTTGAATAACAAAACAACAATTTTCAATAGTAAACAAATAAAAAATGAATTACCACCATTTCAGAGTGATAAATTTAAACTTTGAATGTTACAATTATAATTTTTCTACTATGTAATTTGTAATTTGAAAGTAAAAGTATTGTATTTTGATTTTCAAAGAATAGTTGAAAAATGTTTAATTCAAAAAAAAAATCGAATAACCTGTACGTTTTTGAATGTTTCAAATTAAAGAAAAAAATGGAGCTCAAGAATTTTAAAAGCTTAAAAAGATTTTTTTTCAAGATTTCTAGGAAGATTTAAAATAATTTTTTATTTCAAAAAAGTCCATAACTCAAAGAGAATGTTTAAAAATATTCCAAAATATTTTTAAATATTTACAACATTGCAAAAAAATCTGGAAGCTCTTGAAACAATTCTGTACGCAGCATTTTACAAAAATGTTAGAAAAAATTGAAATCCGTTTAAAAGATATATGAAAGTTCCGAAAAATTTCAAAAATCAGTTTAAAAGATTTGAAATAATTTAAAAGAAAATTAATACCTTTGATGGTGTCAAAATTAAATTTTGACTTTTTATTTAAAAACTAACATTTTAAGAGGAGGTATAAAAATATGAGACCACTGAAAAAATTACGAAAGCGATGAATGAAAAATCACCAAAAATAAAATTTCTGACCGAATTGCAAAATTTCAGACAGAAAATGTCTAAAGGAAAAAATCCCCGAATTATGGAGTTCCCGAATTTAAACATGAAGAAAAGAATTTTCGATCAATATTATTTATTTATAATAAATACAATAATTAAATAATGTTATTAAATTATTGTTTGAATTTAAAAGAATAACTCAAATATTTATTTGATCATTGTTTTTTTAATTGCAAAACATAATTTTTTAAGCTTTAAACATTAAAAAATGTATTTGATACAAATATTCGATTATGGTATCTTTAATACATAAATAATCTTTAATGAGCAACAATTTTTTCTATTGTTTAAATTCAGAAATTTTCTAGTTGGGATATTTTATAATTCAGAAATTTTCTGCGGGGAATTTTCAAATTCAGTAATATCTTAGGGCGCAGTCTCATGGAGGGTAAGCATTCAGTTGTCCAAAATTTCATTTTCCCTAAAAGTCATACCGAAAAAATCACTATATTTAAGGACGGTGTAGACATAAATCACAGAATGGATCCCGATGGGGAATTCAGTGAAAATCATTATACAAATAGACTCTTTTCACATATTTCCGAAATATTTCAATGTGCTTAAAAAAATCGCAAATATTTCACAAAGATTTCAAATATTTCGCAAAGATTTTTGATAAATTAAAAATATTTTACAAAGACATCAATGATTTCCCAAAGATTTCAGTAATTTCACAACTATTATTAAATATTTCAAAAAAATTTTAAAGGTTTCTTTGTAAATGTTTTCAAGGATTTCCGAAAGATTTCAATGATTTCCCAAAGGTATAAAAGGTTTCACATATTTCGAAAAGATTTGGAATAGAATTAAAATATTTTACAAACATAACAATGATTTCCCAAAAATGTCAATAATTTTACGAATATTACCAAATATTTCAGAATTATTTCAAATATTTATTAAATTTCGCAAAGGCATAAATGATTCCCAAAGATTTCAGTAATTTCACAAATGTTTCAGATATATTTCGAAGATTTCAAATATCGTGTAAAGATTTAAACAATTTCACAAATATTATCAAATATTCTTGAAATTTTTAAAATATTTTAAAAGTATTTCAATGATTTTCGAACGATTTCAGAAAGGCTTCAATGATTTCCCAAAGATTTCAACAATGTAAAAAATATAACAAATATTTCAAAAATATTAAAAATATTTTATAAAGATTTCAATGATTTTCCCAAGATTGAAATACTTCGAAAATATTTCACAAACATTGAAATAATTTCCTAAAGATATCTCGAAGATTTGAAAGGTTTCGCAAAGATTTTTGATAGATATAAAGGATTTCATAGACTCTAATGATTTTTTAAAGATTGCAAAAATTACACTTTGAAAAAGATTTTAAAAAGATTTCAATTAATTCCCAAATATTTCAAAGATTTTAAGTATTTCATAAAGATTTCGGATAGATGTAAAAGATTTCATTAAGATTTCAATGATTTCCCAAAGATTTAAATAATTTGAAACATATTAACAAATATTTATAAACTTTTAAAAATATTTCACAAATATTTCGGATAGATTATTAATATTTCACAGAGAGATAAATTATTTCCAAAAAGTTTTAGGTAGATTTCTTGAGAAACTAAAACAACCTGATGAATTTGATCATTCGATTTCAGAGGGTGGCAAGCAATACTTTGAACCTCCCTGATTGATTCCTTGTGGATTTCTGGATAATAATATTCTAATATTGTTAAAAGTTATGTGACAGTTCAATCTACGAAATAAAAGTGAAAGCCTTTTTTTCAATTCGAAAGTTTTATATTTCGGCATTTTTATCATTTCCGGAATTTTATTATTCAGGAATTTTGCAATTCACGAATTTTACAGTGTCGGGAATTTTATTTTTCGGTATTTTTCGGTATTTTTCAGTTGCTTCTTCCGAAAAATAAAATTCCCACCTCTGTAAAAATTCTCGAAATTCTGGATAATTTATGATAATGCTGAATTTGAGAATTCTCGACAGAATTTTGTTGTTGTTGAACAAGTGCATTGTATTCTTTTTAACTTAAAAAAAAAATCGCAAAAAAAAATTCGGTCTAATTCAGTGCTGAATTGAATACTACAAATTTTGTTTTGTTTGAAGCGCACGTGTTTTTAAATTAATTTTTGCATAACATTTGTATACGATTATTTTTATTTTAAATTAAAACAATAATTAAAAAAATTAAACATTAAACAAAGTTTCTATAATGAAAATATTTGATTATTGTATTTTTATTAAATAAGTAATGTTAATTAAAACATTATTTTCTCGATTGCTACAATTCGGGAATTTTCTAGTTTTATGTTTTGTAATTGGACAGCATTCGGTCTGGAATTTTATTATTAGGGAATTTTCAAGTCCGATAATATTGTAAACTGTCCAGAATTTTATTATTCTGGAATTTTTAAATTCGGGATTTTCAGATTTCGGCATTTTATAGTTTCAGCAAGTTCACAGTGTCGGGAATTGTATTATTCAAGATTTTTCAGTCCTAAAAATATTTCAAAACATTATAAAAGATTAATAAAATTGTAAAAGAAAATCTGGAAGATTTTGAAGCAATTTTTTCGAATTTTACAAAAATTTTACGATAAAATTTAAATTATTTGCATTTTAAAACGTATACTATATAACTTACGTAAGTATTTTAAGTAAGCTGTATCAATTATAATATTTTACAGTTTATTTTAAAATATATTTTATAGAACATGATATATTTTATGAATGCGCCAGTGAAATTCTGTTTGTCTA
>NW_022877711.1:0-1332 GCF_010883055.1 Belonocnema kinseyi
TATAGAGCTCCAAGGAGATTATCTTGAAAAATAAAAAAAAATTTACCCAAAAAAAATTGTTTTTATACTTCATTCTAAGGACTTATTGAACTACCCTCGTACTATGTTCATTTGTAAGTACAGAGTTTTCGGCAAAAAAATATTGTCTAGTTTAAAAGTAACGCTCTGGAGAATTGTAACACACATAACCTCGAAATATACACACTCTGTTAACAGAACCAAAAATGTTTTGAAAAAAAATACAAGAAAAGTGTGGGTACGTCCGCTAGCATGTTCGCTATCATTTCCCAGATTTTTAAGACAAAATATTTCTTATCCTAAGAAAAAAGCCGAAGGAATCTAACACTGAAAAAATCGATACTAATTCCTAAGCGCTGCGCAAATTAATCACACTTTGCTAAATTAAAACATTTTTAAATTAACGTACAAAAAAGTGTGCATGAATGTCCGTTAGCATGTTTGGTATTATTTCCTAAATTTTTAAGAACACATATTTATTATTCTAGAAAAAGAATAAAGGGAACCTAAATCTGCTAAAATGGACAATTTTTTAAGTATCACATGCCCTTAATAATTTAAAAAAAGAATGTAAAATCTTTTCGTCCTTTAATGAAGGACCTCTTCAGCACATTAATCGATGTGGTTGATAAATATAATTATCTCGAGGCTGTCAATAAATTTACATTTTTTAAAAACAATTTCAAAATATTTTCTCTCTAAAAATTATAAAAAGAATTTAGTATTCTAAATAAACATAATCCACCATTTATACAGGTGTGTGAAATATCTAATAACTCTTTCTTCCCCCCATCATTTTTGCCAACTCAGAGAAAATTTACATTTTGGTGGGCCACTACAGGTTTGTTGTTATTACGGTTTTATAGGGTGAAAAGAAACTCAGTATAAACTGTGGTATGTCACATGACCTGCGACGAAGCGCGCATGAAGTTTCAAAGTTAAATTCACATATTATCTGTAAGTGGAATTAGTGAAAGCAATGATATTGTGGCCCATATCACTAAGATATTCAGTGTCAGGCCTTTTGTTAAAACTATTGTTATTTTTAATAATATAAAACATTACTTTGAAATAACGTTTTCTATCATTTTGTTCATTACTTCAAATTCTAGTTTTTCAAAAAATAAAATTGTCATCATTGTCATATGTGAGTGAGTCAGAAGAGAAGTATGTCATTGTTCAAACCAGATATTTTCTGCGACTGCAGTTTTTGACTACAGTCTGTCAAGTTAAAGCATGGGTGGCTTTACTCGCAGTCGGTAAGGTGTATCGACATGATTTTGGTGTCAAAATATTAAGAAGAGCTCCCTCTTT
>NW_022877712.1:0-1092 GCF_010883055.1 Belonocnema kinseyi
TGCGGACAAAGTTGTATTTACGTCGAAGAGAGGGGTTGATTTTTGACGTTAAGGGTAGAAGCGCAAAAATCATATCGGGTATTTTCGAGGAGCCCAAAAATCAGAGACTGTATTTCCATTGAAAAATTCTGGAAAAATTTGTTTGCAGACAAGGTTGTATTTACGTGGAAGAGAGGGGTTGATTTTCGACGTAAAGGGTTGAAAACCAAAAATCATGTTGGGTATTTTCGAGGAGCCCGAAAATCAGAGACTTTATTCAAGCTCTAACGTGTAATAAAAGTTATTTTTTGACAGTTTCATATCTGCGTGTTTCAATGGGGTTAATTTTTTACTGTAAGGGTTGAAGCTATGAGAAATTCAAAAATTCAATTGTGGAAGTGCTAGCTTAACGGACCTTTTGCATCTTGTAGAAAAAAAAGAGAGTACACTGAGATGGAAAAAAGGTCCGCAGTCGGTACACTTTTCAAACGTATTCTTTAAACTATCACATCTAATTTCTATGATGTTCCTTTCAAAAACGACTAATTATAGGTATGAGTTGAACTCAAGATTTTTGAGCAATGAATGTAAATAATATTTATATCATTTTTGATAATCATTATCATGAAAATTTACATTCTGAGCATTTTTTCCCACTAAAGTTCAAATTCTTCGTCAAAAGCTGTGATTATATTTGTTATAATTGAGACAGGCAATAATAGCTATTAATGTATCTGGCATAATCTCAGATAACCCTTTATTCGTTATTTGAGGCTAGTTTTTCTTTCTTATCATTCATGATGGAAGATATTGGATTTGTGTACATCTGGACCTAGCCGCTTTTTGTAAGGCCTTGATGTTTTGAGAGCGCCTTAGTGAAAACAGACGGTTCTTACAATTAGTTTAGTTAATTTTAAAGGACTTTTTAAATAAAATATAATAAAATCTTAAAAGACAAATTACGTTCGCTAGCTGGTCTTATACCTGCTACTTAATTTTTTAACTTTTTTCAAACAAAATGGAATACGTATAATCTCTGACCTCTGACATCACCGTGCAAGAAAAGCACGACTTCAGTCGTTTCAAATAAATGGAATGAAGATGAAATGATAC
>NW_022877713.1:0-1075 GCF_010883055.1 Belonocnema kinseyi
ATTTAAAAAAAAAAAAAAAAAATTCTAAAATCGGTGCATAATTGCGTTCTAAATGTCATTTTGAACCTCGTTTTCCGATTTCACCCCACTGTGCAGCATTATGCGGGCTAAACCATTTTTGAGGTCAGAAGAATTTTTCTTTGGTAAAAATGTAGTTTTTGAACTTTTTTATAAGCTATGAAAAATATTGCAAAAGAACAAGAAGCGTTTTTCATAAGACTTTTTCAGACGTGCAAACTTTTATCTTAACATTTTTTCGTATCTTTCATTGCTTGCAAAGAAAAAGTATAAAATTAGCTGTAACAAAAAAGAATTCTCCTGGCTACAAAAGTTATTGAACAAGCATCAAATTTATCATAAGATATCTTCATTATAAAAGTACAAGTTCAAAAAAATATTGACATCGAATTTAAAATGTGTTTTTTGACAAAATTGTTTTTAATTTGTTCAAAAAACCGCTGTCATTTTGTTAATTTTTAACGTTTTTCAATTTTCCGGTGGATTTTGAAAGAAGACGATAAGCGATATCAGAATCAAAGAGAAAATAATGAATATATCAGTCAGGACGAAAGTTATGAGTTCAAAGAACAATATTTTGATTTTTTGAAAAACAATGCACAACATTCAAATACGCATAACTTTTTAGAAAAAATTCCATTTGGAAATCAGAAAAATACGTATCGCGTTATTTCCTCTAAATAACAACATCCCAAGTGCGAAGTCACACACGGCCCAACATTGGCCCATATTCAGCAAAAATATTACCGAAGCTCGGATGCCATTATCGCGCCAATGACGGAATGATAACTATGGCCTGGACTTGGCAGCTAAGGCTTGGCTGCCATTGACGGCCCAACTCTGGTACCAATACCGGGCCCACCTCTTGATGCCGGAGTTAATTCAAAAACTGATAAAAAATCATTGAATTTTTCTTAGGACGCATCTGATTTATCCATTTATCATTATACGACTGCATATCGTTTAAATAATATTTATAATTTCAAGAATTGAAATTCCATTTAAACCTTTTCGTTAATTTTAACGACAACTTCTATAATCTAAGGATATTACAAAA
>NW_022877714.1:0-1885 GCF_010883055.1 Belonocnema kinseyi
TCCCAAAGTTTCAGCTCGATATTTTATTTACAAAAAAAGTTCTTAGGTTAAAAAAAAACATTCAGTGAACTGAAAAACTGTGGTCGGTAATATAGGTATTTAACTGTGTCACATGCCCTTAATTCATCTTTTTTCGTGTCCTACATAGTTTTTCCACAAAATGGATTTTTTTATTTTCCATCATTTTTTGGGCAATCAAAATTTGAATTTTTAATTTTTCAAGAATATCCAAAAATTGTTTATGATAATCTTGTAGGGCTTTCAAAAAGAAATGTTATTCTTCTCTTGACTTTTTTTCACATCGTGTGTTTTTCGGCTTCAAATTTTGATTTTCGTTTGATTAAAAATTTTTTGAAAACGCTATAACTCTGAAACTTTTCTTTTTATCGAAAAAAGTGATAAGGATAAATTGTTTGTTCTTTTTAATGCTATAAATATCCGTACATAGAATTTTCAAATTCAGAAAAAAAGTTGTCTTAAAAATTTTCAAAATGCGCTCATTTTTTAAATTTTTATCAAAAATGGCTGGTTCACCAACTTGTCCTTTCTTTTAGGACCTAAAAAAAGTGTGCTAAAGATGAATTTGATTCGTTCATTTTTTCGAGAGTTATCGTGTTTACGGACGGACGGACGGACAGACAGACGCCATCGTGAAAACCTGATTTTTGGATTCAGGGGGTCTCGAAAACGAATTTATTTCCAATGAAAAATTTGCATTTGTATCGTTGCATTTTTTAGTAAAAAATACGAATATTCATCTATCTTAAACCAAAACAGGTGAAATTTCGACGAAGAGATGGATTTTAAAACCTAAAAAATGAATGTTCAACAAAGTAGTTGTACTAAAAGATTAATTTTCAATGACACAGTTACATTAATATAGCGAAAATTTTTTTTGACCAAAAAGATAAATTTACAACAACATACAGTAATTTTCATCCAATTAGTTGAAATTTCTACGAAATGGTTGAATTTTCAAGCCAAAAATGTGAAAATTTTGGTGGATAAACTAGAAAAAGAGGGGAATAGGGAAAAGACTGAATACTCGGTGATGAATAAATAGGAATTTTCATAATTTATAGGCTAAAGAAAACATTTTAAATGAACATTCAAATTTATTTTCATTACTTTTCAAAATATTAGGTTACAAAACTGGCAATTTTTCTTAAAAACTAAAGATAATTTTCCATTATCAACTTTTTAGACTACACATAAGTTCAAAACTTGAAAATGTGATGTCACTATTCTGACACTATTTTTTTTTATATTTGTGACACTTTTTAAAATATTTTTTATCTCCGAAGTGAGTCCCAAATCTGTTAAACTCAGAAAGCAATTTAAGTAAAATAAATAAAAAATGGTTGGTTCAACCATAGAATATGGTTATTATATAGACAATAAAATATTTAATTGAACCAACGGTAGACGGATGCAAGCAAAAAAAATTGGTCTGGGCAATGAAATATGTTATTGAATCCACCAAAATTGGTTTGATTCGACCAAATTTTCATCTAAATCCAAGAAAATTATTTTTTCATTTAAAGAAAAAAATTTTTCTGCACTTATTGGTACATTGGAGGTTCATTGCAGTCGCGACACTTCAAGGAATTTCTCCATTCGTATACAAGCGCCGACTTTTTTTATCGCCAGTGTTGCAATGAGCGAGTTGAAATGGTCGTTTTGAGCCATTACCTACTCTTACAGAATTTATTAGAACTTTATTGTTGAAGGGCCCAATTATGTGAAGAACATCATGAGGGTACGTGTTTGTATTGAATGATTCATATCTAATAATAAATATCGGATTTAAGGTATTCATTTTCTTGTACTTTTGTACTATTGTGAATTGTAAATTTGATTTCTTTGGTCGAAGCTAGAACACGAA
>NW_022877715.1:0-1020 GCF_010883055.1 Belonocnema kinseyi
TTATTATTATTCAAAAATAGAATGTCAAATTTTCAGTTTAAAAATTATTTTTTAATAAGCGAACGGATTTTCTACAAACTGAATCCAACCGAAAAATATTTTTATTCTAAATTAAAAATTGCACTTTTAATTAAAAGTTAAATTTCTACCAAAATGTTGTCTTCTCAATTAAGAAAGATTTTTTAGTCAGGAAGCTAAAAATTTCATTAATTTTGTGAATTTTCAAGGCAACAAGTGGAATTTTGTATAAAAAAGTTATTTTTGAAACAAAAATTTGAATTTTAAAACTGAAATGTCGAATTTTCTTTAAAATAGTTCAATTTCTACGAAACAGTTAAATTTTTAACGAAAAAAGATTAAGTTTCTATTAAAAAGGTGGAATTTTTAACCCAAATTTATACATTTTCAACCAAATATTTTATTTTTAACCAAATAACTTAATTTTTTTAAAGGCAGTCGAATTTTCGACCCAAAATTCTATAAAAAAAATGTAATTGAAAAAAATGGAATCGTCAAATTTTCAGTTAAAAAAAAAATTTAATGAACAAATTTTCGTCATACTGAAGTCAAGCAAAAAATATTTTTATTCTTAATTAAAAATTGCATTTTTAACGAAAAAAGTTACATTTCTACCAAAATGTTGAATTCTCAATAAAGAAAGAATTTTCAGTCAGAAAGCTAAAAATTTCATTAAGTTTGTGAATTTTCAAGGCAAAAAGTGGAATTTTGTATAAGAAAGTTAATTTTGAAACAAAAACTTGAATTTTAAAACTGAAATGTTGAATTTTCTTCAAAATATATCAGTTTCTACCAAACAGTTAAATTTTTAAACAAAAAAGATTGAGTTTCTATTAAAAAGTGGAATTTTTAACCCAAATTTATGAATTTTGAACCATATAGTTGATTTTCAACCAAATAACTTAATTGTCTACCAAAATTTGGAAATTTCAAGCCAAAAGTACGAATTTTTTAATAGGCAGTCAAATTTTGAACGATTTTGAATTTTGAAGTTAATCTTGT
>NW_022877716.1:0-1260 GCF_010883055.1 Belonocnema kinseyi
CGATAAAAAAAAATACGTGTCTCTTATTTTTCGATGTACTACAACATATTGCAGTTTCATCAAAATCGGTGAGGGACACCTGGGATAGTTTCCTTGTAAGTGACAACCCGAGTTGAAATCAACATGAAAATTTGACAATTGTTTACCGAATTTGTCTTTTTCTTGTTGTTAATTTTAAACCATGACCATTTTTTATATTTACAAGTTACCAGTAAAAAGAATAAATTTGTGTGTGTGTGTGTGTGTGTGTGCAAATCATATATGTACAATTCTACATAGTTATTTAGATATTATTCTAAAAAATCAAACTTTTCAAATGGAAGAACTGAGCACCTCAAAGGCAAATTGAAATTTTCATTTAAAAAAATTTAATCGATTTGTTGAAACCATGAATCTAGTGATAATTTTCTGCCTGGCTTAAAGGACCTATTGATACATCTCAGATTTAAAGAAAAGATATACCATTAGAAAGTACAGCAGAATTAGGTAAATATCAATCTGGGTCGGGTGCATTTTAATTTTTCAAATTTAGAACTATATGATTTCAGCGTCTTTATTTTAAAAAATTGAGAAATAATGCGTTTGAATTTCGAATGATTAATCATTAAAGATTTTAACTAACAAATTAGGCGATTGCAAATACTTATTTTTTAAAGCCACTGATTGTAAGCTTATGTGCCCATCGAAGTTATGCTAACGAATTAATTACTTGTTTTTTTGGTCCTGTCGATATTTATCATTGTAAATTCGTAATTTAAAAAAATTCAGTTCACGAGTTTTTGTTTAGTTACTTGAAATACTTGTCAGTATTTAGAAAGATTTGAGAAGCGTCAATTTATCGAAAAAAATTGTTTAGGGTACAGGAGGTGTCCGGAAAATATTACGAATTTCTGAAACTACTCAGCATAGAGAGTTCCGCATGCCTCTCATGGTTCAGCTTGGCAGTGCGGCAGCAATTTAACAGCTGCAATATGTAAAATTGACCTGCTTTTTTGTTAAAGCTTGAGGCTTGCCTGAGCTCCCAACAATCACCTTTCCTGAATGTTATTACATTCCTGCCAAAAATTTCCTTTGCGATATTGCATTCTCAATGTCATATTTCAGCTTAGTCATCGACATTAAGGATGTACTCAAGTTTTCTCATGTTCAAAAATGTACATTGTTAAATGTAATTTATAAAAACGAGGAGAGTATTGTTCTTCTTAATTGTAACTAACTGCATTTTATTGTAAATTCAAAGATATTGGCCTAAAATAAACA
>NW_022877717.1:0-2130 GCF_010883055.1 Belonocnema kinseyi
AACGGACAATAAGAATTTGGGAAAATACAAAATTATTCAGATATTATTTTAAAAGGTTAATTTTAAGTTTTGAAGATTTTAAAAGATTGCGAAAAAAATCTGAAAGATTTAGAACAATTTTTTCAGATTAATTTTTTTAAATTTATTTATAGAAGTTTCAGTTAGGTTTGAAAAGAATCGAAAATAATTAAAATCTTTAGAAGATTCCGAAAAATTTAAAACGAAATGTACATTTTTGATGATTTAGAACAAAAAATGAGAAGCCTTTGAAGAATGTTTAAAGGTCTTAAGAGAACAATAAAATTGTTCCAAGATTCCTGTTAACATTTTAAATAATTTCTTTATTTTGAAGGAGTGATTTTAAACGAAACTTGAATCAAAATTACAAAAAATTCTATTATGCTTAAAAAATATTTTCAACTATTAAAACAATTCCAAGTTATTTTTAAACTTGTGAATAATTCCATTTTTTCAATGTAGATTGTTGAAGATTTTGAAGCAGGAACCTGGATTAAAATTACGGAAGGTTTCAAGAGAATACAAATGTTTTCTTTAGATTCCCAGAAAAATGTCAAATGGTTTTTCTAAAAGATTTCAAAGTATTTCCGAAAAAAGTTCGAAAAATAATCTGGGAGTCTTGAAGGCAAATTTGTTTGTGTTTAAAATATTTTAAGAAAAATTGGAAAATTTTTTAAAGACATTTAGAACGTTCAGATATATTAAAAACATTTTTAAAAAATGTTAAATTTGATAATCATAAAAATTTGGAGAAAAATGTAGATTTTCTACAATTTTGTAAAAGCGAAGGTTTTTATGAATTTGGAAAGGTTTTTAGAAAGTCAAAAAATATTCTCTAGATTATTAGGAAAATTTTAAGTTATTTTCTGGAAGATTTTAAGACAATTTATTTTCAGTTTGAAGAATTAAAAAAAAGGTAGTTTCAAAAAATTTCAAGTTTAAAAAAATGAAATAAAATTACACATAGTCAACAAAATTTAATTAATGTTAATGAATTCATTTAAAACATCTTTTTTCGTCATAACAATTTTCATGAAATTTAGTCAAAGATTTAAGAGGGAAAGAGAATTTTAATTATACTTGTTTTTAAATTGAACACAAAATAAAGATATTTCAAGCTAAAAAATAAACGTTGATAAAAATTATTTATAAAATCTAGGAAAATATTTTATTGTTAATTATAACTGGCTTTTTTTAAAGAACTTGAGGTGAACTTTTAAAATAAATATTTTACAATTTCCATTGTTTATTTAACAGTAGTTTTTACAGTTTAATATTTTTCTCTCTCACTTTAGGTAAAAGTTGCAATTATTATTCAATCCTAATCATGTAGGGCTTATTTTATTCATGAAAAGATTCTCCGAAAATCTCATCGATACGTTTTTCGATGAAAAATTTCATTTAGGGATTATAAAATCTTTAGGTTTGTAAACAATATGTTTTTATAAATAATTAAAAAAAACTGTCAATGAGATTTGCAGAAAATATTTTAAGGAATAAAATAAGCGATACAGCATTAGAATTAAATAAGAATTGCACTTTTACCTACGGAGAAAAAAGAAAACATTAAAATCTAAATTGTTTTTGTCAAATAAAGAAAACGCGAAATATTTTTATCAAAAGTTCACTTCGAGTTCTTTTCCAAAATTATTTATAATTAACATTAGCATATTTTTCTCCATTTTATAAATCATTTTAACAAGGTTCATTTTTTCAATTTGAAATAACATATGATTTTAATATATAAGGAAGCACATTGTGTTAATTAAAACACATAATTTGTTTATTAAAATATTTGAAAATACAAAATGAATTTCAATTAATAAATAAAATAAATATTATGTTATAAGTATTATATAATACAATAAAAAATGTTATAAAATTTAGACTATTTCCTTTTTGGATATTTAAAAATTACACAAATAATTATATGTTTAATTTGATTGCGCAAGAATAATGATTTTTTGTGGTCAGTAGAAATGCATTGGAATTGACGTCTAAAAGCAGTGAATTTTACGATTTTCGCTAATTATTTTTTATTCAGGAAGGTAATAAAAAATCTTAAAGATTATTATCTTTTACCCAGAACTATTAGAAAATTATTTTCATTTG
>NW_022877718.1:0-1824 GCF_010883055.1 Belonocnema kinseyi
AAAATATAAATAGCTTCAAAGAGTTATGTGTTGCCCTCATAACACCTGATAAAGAATGCCCACCCATCACTACCGAGGAGGTGAAAAAAGTATTAAGAGGGAAGAAGAACTATTCCACACCGTGACCAGGTTGTATCCGCACCGTGACCAGATTGTATCAAAACCTTCTGGTGGAAGCAGTTTTCTTCAACCCACCAGCATTTGGCCCGTATTTTCACCTCATATTTGAAGTCGGAAGAGCCGATTCCAGAGTGGTTGGTGGAACGGCGCACAATACTCCTGCCGAAAATAGGCAACTTAGCTGACCCGAAGAACTACAGGCCAATAACTTGTCTGAACACACTTTATAAGATATTCACAGCTATCTTAAATGATAGGATTGTTCGAGCAATTGAACCTGTGTGACAAGAAATGTATGAACAACGAGGCTCAAAGAAAGGCGTAGCCGGATGTCGGGAGAACCTGCTCATCGATAGGTGTGTCTTCAAAGATGCAGCATTCTACCAGCGTGACCTATCGATGGCCTGGATTGATTATCGGAAAGCTTTCGATTCTACATCCCATAGACTTATGGTCTGTCTTTTGGAAATCTGAAAGGTTCATCCGCAAATAGTTGGGTGCATAGAGAGATTGATGCCGCTTTGGAAACCCAGATTTACTATCTCATCTGGCAAAAATCGTGTGACAACTAACAAGGTCACGTTTCAGAGAGGTGTCGTTCATTATTCTGGGTACAGCACATAGAGTTGCAAATGGAAGAGACCCTCTTCTTAAAATGGTCAGGAATCACGAAGAAGTGGGCAAAGGAGCATTTCTGTACAAAGCAGCGGAGGAGGCTGCTGAAACACTCGGATTTGACTTCAGTATTAGGGGTGAGCAAAATGCATCAAATCTAATCTATCTCGAGTACTCATTCCTGAAAGCCGGATTAAGAAAGCAGAAAAGAAAAACTTTCGTGAACAGCTCCTTGATAAGTGGATGCACGGTATCTTCCACAGAAATGTGAAGGATAAGTCAATGTCTTGTGAGCTAACGTTTGCTTTCCTTAAATCGCCCGGATTGAAGTCTGGTACAGAGGGTTTCATTTTTGCATGCTAAGACGGTGTCATTTCCACCTTAACATACCGTCGCCACATTTTGAGCCAAGACATTCCCGATGATAGCTACAGGGCGTGTCATGCACACCCCGAGCATTTAGCTCACATACTATCTAGTTGTCCAACACACGGGGGAACGACCTACATTCAAAGGCACAATGCGGCACTAAGAGTGCTTTATTACCATCTCTGTCACTCCTACGGCATTCACTTTAATATCACTCCTCTAAATGCTTCTAGGGAAATTGAGTTAATTGTCGAGAATGGGAAGTGCCGTATATACTCGAACTTTATATTCTCGACAATTGTTTCGGTTGCTCACTCGAGGCCTGACATGGTTCTTCTTGACTTCGAGAAGCGAACCATGTTCATTATCGAATTTTCGGCTCCAGCTGACAAAAAAATCATAGCCAAGGAGAATGAAAAGAAAGAGATGTATCGAGACCCTATAAGGGAGTTGCAACGATTGTACCGGGAATATTCTGTTAAAATCATCGTCCTTATCATCGGCGCTCTTGGAGGTACCAAGCTTTCACTTGCAAATAGCCTAAAAAGCATCCATGCGTGTGAACAAGATGCTAGAACACTTGCGGGAAAAATGCAGAAGGCGGTTGTCCTTGGGTCACTCCGTGTTTTTAGGTTGCACGAGGCTTTTGCTGGATCGTCGGATTGATTCCTTTACTGACTGTAACCACCTATCTCACGGTTGTAAGACGTGGTTGTGGCT
>NW_022877719.1:0-1605 GCF_010883055.1 Belonocnema kinseyi
ATTCTACGTGTTATAATTTATGATTAATCCACATTTTTTAATAGAAAAATGCTTGAACGAATACAAATTGTTTAAGCAATAACAACAAGCTTTTTCACAGGATTTAGAACTCCTGGAAATCATTCAATATTATGTTTAATTCAGAAAATATGATTTAAAAAATATGTTTAAAAAAATAATTGCGCAAACAAATTATATTTGTTGAAAAAATTGTTAATATGTTCTTTCAATGCACTATACAGTAAAAAAAATTGTATGTATTCTATTTTGTTTTTTTGAAGTTATCGAGGAATACGTGCGTAAGCAAATAAAAATACATTAAACAAATATAAATTTGTTAAAAATTAGAAGAAATGTATTAAAATTATGTAATTATTCTACAAAAAGTAGCATAGGATACCAATTTGAGAAAAATTTGGGTATCTATGACTAAATTTTTAGAAATATTGTCATTTACCAATAATTAATTACTTAAATAATTACATAATGTTTAAAAAAAAATTCTACTCCAAACAATAACCAACTACTACATTTGAATCAGAAAATACGATTATTTTTTGTGAAAAAAACAGATTTTTTTAAAAGTCAAGGGAAATATTCAAATTGTCCATTAGTAACTCTTTATATGAAAAAGACGACAGTAATTGCTATAAATTAACAATAATACTTAAAAATGTAGTTTTTTATTTTATGGTCATACTTGTGACATTGCAGGACGGAGGCTTAAGTGAGGTTAAACATAAAAATTATTAATATGGTTTTATTTCGAAGGCACTCGTCTTTAATCTTTAAATAACGTAATACGCGTCGATGAAACCCTGAAACATGAGTTCAATTTTTATAAAATCCAAAATTTCCTCATGTTAATCAACTGAGATTTTGAAGCACCATTGGTACGTGGTAATATTTGAATTTCGAAACAAATTACAGACTTCTTTCCTCCGGAAATGAAAATGGGGAGAGGGGGGGGGCGACTTGGTCTGTACCTCCAAAAGCGTGTTTTGGACTACCCTATTGTATATATTTCTCTGTATTTCACCCCATTCATTCAGCGCGCCGGAGACCCTATAACATCTGGAAAGGGTTAACAAAATTTATACGTATAATATTCTAAGAAACGTAGGCTTCCACTGCTGCTTTTTTGAAATTCTAATCGTGAATCCGAATCTTCACAACACGCGCATTGCGTGCACATTGGTTGAAATATGTTTAATTAAACATTATTATTATTACACCATTAAGCCATTTCCCTTTCGGGGTAGGCGTGACTCACTCGGTAGGGGAAAGGAGTAGTATGTGGAAGGGATAGAGATTTTTCAGATTGATCCAAAATTCTCTTGCTATTTAAGTAAATAACACGTTCGTTCCGCAACACTGCTCCGACCCAGGTTGCTGATAAATCTCTCTAGCAATCACCCCAAGCGAAGAACCTCACGAAGTCGTTATATAAGGTTCCCCACTTGGGTCCATTAGTGGCCAAGGTCTTTTATTTCAGGCGTCATCCACTCTACTGACACTCTTTTTATTAACTATTTGCCGCCATACTTTCATGTCCTGGCATACTTCTCTAGCTTCTTTTATGTCCATGCATTTTTTCATGCAGGC
>NW_022877720.1:0-2601 GCF_010883055.1 Belonocnema kinseyi
CTTTATATGCGTATATTTTGAGGTTACGTTATTTCAAGTAATGGTTGATCATTTAACAACTTTGTTTAGAATTAATTTTTTCTCTTAAAAATTATTTATCTTTATCTGAAAATGTAACTATTATAGGATTATTTAAAAAGTAATCGTATAATATTGGTTAAATTGGAAAATCGTTTGTTTATAGAACATTAATCTTCTTGGTCAAAAATTCACCTTTTCCCCTGAAAATTTAACAATCTTGTTGAAAACTAGTTGTTTTTTTGCTTGTTCAATTCAATTTTTTATCACAGTTTTTATCTGGAAATTGAACTATTCCATTTTTGGTTGAAACTTTATCCTGTACATTGTATTGTATTTTAAAATAAAATGTTTAAAAAAAATTTATTTTAAGGTACTAACAATTGAAAAATAATTGAATTTTCAAGGTGATTTTGAATCTGTTCAAAATTAAAGAATTAATAAATATTAGATTATAAAATTATTTTCGATTATGACTTCAAATATTATTCCAGTCTAAAAAAATTTTATTTCTTACCCATTCAATCTGAAATTTTTTATTTGAAAAGAGACAATTTCGTTAATTATCAGCAATATTTGACCATTCATTTAAAACAATCCATTACAAACAACTGTTAAAAACTATACAAATACGAACAGAATGGTTCGAAATAGAAAGTCTTGAATTGTTAAATATGTAATGAGCTAAATTTTAAGTTTGAACGCTGCAATTTTAATTTAAAAAAGATTCAAAATTAATTTAGAACTTGAAATTATTCCAAATAATCTGAAACACGATGTAGATTTTTGCAGATTTAAAAAAAAAGCTTTTTGAGAATTATCAAATATTCAAAAAGAATAACAAAAATTGTTGTGATTGCTAAGAAAATTGAAAATGATTTTTTATTTTGAAAATGTATTTTAAGTGAGTATTTGAAAAGATTTTAGAAAATTAAAAAAAAAGAATCAGGACGATTTTAAGGCAATTTTTTTATTTTGCAGTTTTCTTAATTTTAGTTTCTCTGTAGAAATTAAATTGTTTTATGGAAAATTTATAATTTTTTGGTTAAAAATTAAATGTTGCGGTTGAAATATCAACTGTAAATATTTTTTGGTTGCAAAGTTGTTTTGTTGTAAATGCAACTATATTGTTAAAAATTAAAATCATAATTTATGGGTGGGAAATTCGATTATTCACTTAAAGTTGAAGTACTTAGTAAAAAAATTAATTTTTTCTTATTAAGGATTCATAATTATAGGTGAAAATTCAACTATTTGCCTTTAAATTAACTTTTTTGTTAAAAGTTTTACTGGTTTGCAAAAAATGCATCTTTTGGGCGTTAAAAGTCAACAATTTGATAGAAAGTTAAACTATTTTGTCGACAATTAAAATTTTGGTTGAAAAATCATATTTTTGGGTTAAAAAAATTGGAAATTGACCTTGTTTGGTAGAAATTTAATCTTTTTGGTTGAAAATGTATGTTTAACAAGTTTGTTGAAAATTTATTTTTTGGGTTTAAAATGATTTATTTTAATCCGAAAATGTATTCTAGGATTGATTAAAAATTAATCGTTTTTATTTGAAATTGAACTATTCCATTTTTGGTTTAAACTTTATCTTGTACATTGTATTAGTTAAAACACCAATTATGTGATAGAAAATTAATTTATGTTGTTAAAAAGTAAACTTTTGGGCTGAAAATTGATATATTTTGTTAAATAGCTTTTCTTTCCTAAAATTAAAAAAACTGCAAAATAAAAAAATTCCCTTAAAATCGGCCTGATTCTTTTTTTTAAATTTTTTAAAGACTTTTCAAATACTCACTTAAAATTAATGTTTCAAAATAAAAAATCATTTTCAATTTTCTTAGCAATCACAACAATTTTTGTTATTTTTTAAAAACATTTTGTAATTCTCAAAAAGCTTATTTTTTAAATTCTGTTTTAAATTAATTTTTGAATGTTTTTTTAAATGAAAATTGTAGCGTTCAAACTTAAAATTTAGCTTATTACATATTTAACAATTCAAGGCTTTCTATTTCGAACCATTCTGTTCAAATTTGTATAGTTTTTAACAGTTGTTTGTATTGAATTGTTTTAAATCAACGGTCAAATATTGCTGATAATTAACGAAATTTACTTTTTTTAATTAAAAAATTTCAAATTGAATGGGTTAAAAATAATTTTTTTTTAGACTGAAATAAGATTTGAAGTCATAATTGAAAATAATTTTATAAACAAATATCTATTATTTCTTTAATTTTGAACACATTCAGAATCATCTTGTAAAATAAATTATTTTTCCATTTTTAATACCTTAAATAAAATTTAAAACATTTTATTTTAAAATTATTTCAATTAGAAAAAAATCATAATCGAAAACAAATAAATTAATTTTCTATCAAATAATTTGTGTTACAACTAATAGAATGTACAGGACAAAGTTAAGCCAAAAATGGAACATTTCAATTTGCAGATAAAAACTGTGATAAAAAATTGAATTGAACAAGAAAAAAAACTCATTTTCAACAAAATTGTTAAATTTTCAAGAGAAAAGGTGAATTTTTGACCAAGAAGATGAATGTTCTATAAAAAAAAATATTT
>NW_022877721.1:0-1319 GCF_010883055.1 Belonocnema kinseyi
ATCTAGTCGGGAGTGGTGCTGACTGAAAACAGATGATTTGGAGCGATTCGCGCGCCATTTGTTGGTCATTCTAAGGACTTATTGAACTACCCTCGTATGTTTGAAAAATTCTCATTTGAAATCTTTCTAAAGAATACGAGCTCTCGCAGGGTTAACAAAACGGAGCGCTTATAACTTCTATAACTGATTATTACAGGCAGCCCCTGAGTTGTGCAAACATGCAAAATTTGTGTACATTGTGAATAAATCCGTTCTTTTTCGGAGGAAATTGGGCGACACAATAAATTATATCTTGCATCTTTGTACAATCTGCCTTTTTATACAGAGAGCTTGTATATTGTCATTAGTATGTTGCCGAAAATTGTATCCTTTGAGAATCCACATACTCATTTAGTTATGGGCCCATAGTTTTTGTATACGATGTGTTTGGTCCTGAAAGAATCACTGTCGGTCTTAGTTTTACTAGGCACTTTTTCCTTTTCTCGCTAGAATCGCTCAAGCGAAAACTGGAACTCTAAAACTGCCTACCTGCTCGGCTGCTCCCTGCTTCGCTGAATAGTATAACACATTACTACAACGATGCCGTCGATGATAATTTATTTCTCTTAATTTTTACATGAAAAATAGAATTTTTTTTAAAAAAAAGGCTTCATCTTATTTACGTAAAAAATCAGACAAAATGGATTCACCATTAGCCCTTAATCTTATCTTTATGACTTTGCTTCGAGGTGGCTATCAGGGTCCCCAGGCTGATTTGTATTTCACCGTGACAAAGTTTTAGGCAGATAGTTCAAAGGCGCGTCGCTGAGGCGCTATATTTGCCACACACGCAAACAAACTTTGTGTCATTGATGTCTCCAGCTAGGCCGCACACAACCCCTTTATTTTTTCTTAAACTGTCAAAAATGTGATAAATCACTAAAAATAATGAATAAATATGTTTTGTTTCATGTTACAGAGAGCAGAAGGTGCATCTTTAAAATTTTTACTATCAAATCTGTTAAATATATATTTTAATGTTACTTATTAACAATCAATAAAAGAACATTATTTTACAACTTTCTTAATATCCATAAAACTGTTTTGTGTTAAAAAAATGCTTCTACTACTTCCACACTATTAAAAATATATTTAATAATTATTTTAAGTGATTTATAACCTACGTTACAATTTTGTGTATATGGCCAATGTAGCGCCTCTGCGACTATACTTTAATTTACAAAAAGTTTATAATAAGTACAGCTTTTTTCCATTTTTACGAAAACCGAACTTTCTCCATTTAAAAGTAAATTTGCTGATGTGTCTTTGAAGGAAAAAGA
>NW_022877722.1:0-1138 GCF_010883055.1 Belonocnema kinseyi
AGTAAAATTTTCAGTTGAAAAAAGTCAATTTTCAATGAAAAAAATACAAAGAATTTTCAACAAAGTAGTTGAATTTTCAACGAATGAATTGAAGTTTCATTTCGAAAGCTAACTTTTTCACTTAGAATATTAATTTTCTACGGAAAATACCAATTTTCAATTTTAAAAAATGTCCATCAAAAATCAAATATTTCAATTTACAACGACAGAAATAAAGTTTCAAGCAAGAAGGAGAGTTTTTAACCTAGAATATTAATTTTCTACCAAAAAAGACAAATTTTCAACTAAAAAAAAGCATTTTTTTACTCAAATAGTTGATTTTTTATATAAAAATAAATTTTTTATGAAATGCCTTAATTTTTATCTGAGCACAAATTTCCGCAAAAAAAAGGAATATTTAAGCAAATAGTTGAATTTTCAAACAAAAAATATAACATTTTCACCCAGAATGGAAGTTATATTTAAGATGAAAAATTCATTTTCAGCCAAGAAGAAAATCGAATTTTCAGCCAAGATATATTTTTAATTCAAAAGATTAAGTATCAATTAAAAATTATAATTTTCTACTGAAAAACCTAAATCTTTACCAAAAAAAAGTAATTGTTAAATTTTCAGATAAAACAATTAATGTTGAAGGCAGAAATTCTTTTTTAAGAAAGTAGTCAAATTTTGAGTTAAAAAAATAATTTACCATTAAAAAAAGAATTTTCCACCAAAAATGCAATAGTTAAATTCTCACCAAAAAAATAGAATTTCAAACCAAAAACCTGAATTTTTAAGTTTAAATATTGATTTTCTACCGAAGAAAATCAATTGTCAAAAAACTAAATGAATTTATTAAAAAATATATAGTTGTTCAATTTTCCATTAAGGAAATTGGTGGTGGAAAAATTAATTTAACAAAGTAGTTTAAGCCACGAATTCAATTTTTTAACCAGAAAGACGAATTTTCAGCACACAAAGATTTCTCAGTCAAGAAGAAAAAAAAGTAATTGAACTTTCAAGTCAAAAGACGAGTTGTTTTGTAAAACAGTGTTTTTTCAAACCGAATCTATTAATTTATCACCAAAACAGTTAATCTTTAACCAAAAAGTTGCAGTTTTAACCAACAAGAGAAGAAACTGACAAAGTGACATTT
>NW_022877723.1:0-1348 GCF_010883055.1 Belonocnema kinseyi
TTGTTTTTAATGGTAATGAACGTAATGTTCCCTACAGGAAATAATTTGGAACCATTTTTGTTTTAAATTAACCATAAACTAAACAAAATTAAATTATAAACAGTTTTATACATTTCTGAAAATTTATTACTTTTTTGGAAAATTCTGGCAATATTCCAGGTAATTTATAGTAAACTAGGATAAATTATCTAAAATTCAAATTGAAAATTTCTAAACATTTCCGAAACTATTTGGTCATTTACGGTAATATAATCAAGTGTATATGGCAACTTTCCATAAGTTACCGCAAAATTCTATTTTTTGCAATCAAAATTACCTTACAGTTTTCACCGTGAGTGAGCTGATTATCGTAAAATGTGAGCTCATATTAGCAAAATTTTCATTTTTCACCTCTAAAGTCACTTTTCATTCCCTAGAAGTAAAAAGTACTTTTAACTTGCTTGATCTACTTTAATTTTTAATTTAATTTAATTTATTTTTGATTAAATGGTACATTTTACTCCCTAGGGAGTAAAAATCAGAGCTTTATCTCCACTTCATAGACGCCGGAAAGGGCTAAAAGCATGCATATTACATAACAAATACAATAAAGTCACAAACCCTGTGAAATGCAGAAAGCAGTTCTTTCAACAACCAAATATTAATAATAATTGACACGATGTATCAGTCTGAAGAAGTTCCACCGCGTAAATGTACCAGCCGTCAGGAGCACCGTCGATGCATTGCATCAGTCTTTATTTAATTTCTCAAAAATAATCAAAAACTACATTATGTGCGTCAAGATTTCGAAAAAAATCTCGATCTGTATTTTTAAAAAAAAGTCAAATATATTTTTGATTTTAAGGAAAGTGGTTAAATTTTCAATTTTTGCACAAAAATTCCCCCTACCTCAACTTGGTCAGTTGTTATCTAATCGAAAAAAATGTTCTTTCTTGAAGTAATACCTCGTAGGGTGACATGGAAATTGATAGAGATAATGAAACTAATAATTACTCATATTTCGCTAAGAAAAAAACAGCTTAAAATTTTCAAAAATAATGGATCTTTATATCCTATCCTCACCCGGGTCATTATTTTTGATTTTATAAGTTACTTTTAATTTTCTCAGAAAAATATTTTAAATTTAAACCCGATCCACTATTTTCTTTAACCTTTTTATTTAAAAAAATATGTTTTCAGTTCTTCATTTACTTATTCCTTTACATATTATAATTAGCCAATACGAATTAGCACTTCCTTTTCGGGCTAAAAAAATGATAAAACACATAAATTCAAAATAATAGAGTTCAACATGCTAAAAAAATGTAACATTTTTTACACACTATAATCGAGCTCAAGACACCCGGGA
>NW_022877724.1:0-1246 GCF_010883055.1 Belonocnema kinseyi
TCTTCCAAGCGCACGTTTTTAAAAATTTGGTAGGTGAGACAAAATTCAATTCTTCTTTCAAAGAAAAAATTATTGCTTACATTTTTAAACTTTTTTTGAAATGTGAATATTATTTTTGAATAAATAAAAAATACAGAATGCTTTCGCAAAAATGTAATTTAAAATTTTACATAAATAAAAAAATATCTATACATAAATAAATAAATTTATATACATATAAAAATTTAAAATTCAATTTTTTCTAACGCTTTTTATATATTTTTCAAATTCTATGCACATTTAAAAAAAAGCGTCAAAATGTGAGTCATTATTTTTTCTTTCAATGTAGAATTAAATTTTTTTATCGCCTTCCTTATTTTTGAAAACGTGCGCTTGGAACAAAATTCTCGTTAAATTCTCTACGTACCTTGTAACGTTTTTCAAACAGACGCGAAACATAAATTTATATACATTAAAAAAACTTGCGTTATCTAGAAATATTTTATTTAAAATTATTGCTATTTTGAATTCAAAAAATAAGCTTGAAAATTTTAAATGTTAAAAATAATTTTTGAAACTAATATCTTATTGTTGTATTAGTGTTCAATAAAATATATTTATACAAAATTCTAATTGTTAAAATTTGGGAATCTTCCAATTCTGATATTTTATAAATTGGCAATTTGCTGCCGGGAATTTTATTATTCGGAAATTTTCCAATTCGGAAATTTTCCAATTCAGTAATATTATAAGCTGTCGGGAACTTTAATATTCGGGAATTTTCCAATTTGGAAATATTATAAACTGTCGTGAATTTTATTATTCGGGAATATTCCAATTCGGGAATTTTATAATTCTGAAATTTTATTATTCGAGGATTTTATTATTCGGGAATTTTCCAATTCAGTATTTTTATTTTTCGGCAATTTTCCAATTCGGTTTTTTTCTTTTTCGGTAATTTCATTATTCATGTATTTTAGGATTTGGGAATTTTCCGAATCGGTATTTTTATTTTTTGGCAATTTTATTATTCGCGAATTTGATTATTCGGGAATTTTCTAATTTGGGAATTTTACTGTGTCGGGAATTTTATTTTTCGGGATTTTTCAGTTGTCCCAATAGTTCTATATTCAAGTTTGTTATTTTGTTCACCATATCAGTATAATCAATAATATAAACAAATTTGTCTTCGATTTTAATAAATTTTGGTTGAATATAGCAAAGTATAAATTACATCTTCATTTGATTTAAAAATACAGTTCTTCGA
>NW_022877725.1:0-2048 GCF_010883055.1 Belonocnema kinseyi
CTTTATTTGTAGAATTTCATAGAAGATGACAAAAAAAGTTACTGTTGTGCATTTGTTTTGGTAAGATTGACTTGACCTTCACGTCGTTCGCTGCAACGCGTATGTAGCCGGCCAGGCACGTTTTTGGCCCGCGTCAAGATTACCGCTTGGATTTTAAAACATTCATAATTTTTTAACTATTAATACAATTGATCTAAAACTTTCCAGAGAACTTCTTTGAACCTTAATGAACAACTTTCTCACTGCAAGCCTTCCGTAACTTAATATTCGTTCGCTAAACGAGGCGCTTGAAGATTAAAATTCATGATTTTTGCATTGCTTCAAAAAAAAGTTAATAACTTTTTTGTATATTACAATATTCTCTTTTTTCTTAGCCAGATAGTTTCAGAAGACTTCAACACCTACTTTGTATTGGGGAAATCAGAAAATGATGAAAATTGGCTAAATTAGCGCGAGTTGAAGAGAAAAAAGATTGGAATTTTTCGTTTTCAAAAAATCCACTTTTTACCAATTATCTCAAAAACTACAATACCTATAAATTTTTGAAGGGGGAAAAAAAGATGCGCCTTGAATTTCTCTACAAGAATCAGTCTTGAAAAGTTAAATTAGAAAGATTTTTAAAATTGACACTGAGGACAATACTTCTCAGGCTGAATCCGGCCGTGTCCCCTTTTGGTCGCCAGCGGTTCAATTATTTACAGACCTATATTTAGAACGGACAGGTGGGACCACAGACTAGTTTTCTTTTCTCAAAACCTCGCGGAACTTACGAAAAATTCATGAATCTCCATAAGACTCTGTACGGGGTTAGCCGCTTATAATCACCGAGTACGTTTTGGAATAATCTGCTCGGGAACTTTTTCATTTGATTAAAAATAGTAAAATTCAGTTTTTTAACTTTCTGAAAAAAGCAGGACATGTTGGACATATTAGAAATGTTAGCTTCAGCTACTGCTCGCGAGGCCAACAAACATGTTATCAAAAGTCACCTTTAAATTAATAGACATTCACATAAATTTCCATAAATGCCCATATATTTACACAGCCCTTCCATCAATTTGTATGCATTATCATAAATTTCGACAAATTTGACCACTTGGAATCAGTTTCCGTAAATTTAAATACATTCCAATAAATTTCATTTAAAAACAATAGTATACTGTGCAACAAGGGGCGAAAGGCGACAAATGCACGAGTGAAATTGTTGCCTCGCTCCGACTTACGCATACACTTTTTCATAAAAAATGTAACAAAAATTTTACTTGAGATGCCTGAAACTTCTTTGCGTCTCATCAAAGTTGTTATTCTTTGTAAATGCTTAGACAGTGACAGATATAGGTTAGAATGACACGATTCTCGAAACGAGGTTCGATAAGAGGGAGAATGGTTGCAGACAACTACAGATAAAGTAGAATATATATACTTTCGATACCGTTTACGGCGTGAAGTTACTTTCGCAGTCGCCTGTTTCTACTTTCTAGTCTAGAGTTGGAAACATAACTTTCGACCCGCTACGGAGGCATCGAAATTCAAATTTTCGATACATATATTATGAAAACTCTTTTTTAAGAAACGGATTTATTTTGAAAACTAGGAAAGCTAGTCGCATTCTATGGGCCATGTTGATGTTCCAGGTAATTGTTGCCTCTCAACACCTGCATCTGTTAAATAAAATGTAAGGATTTTTAGTAACTACTTTCTTTAACAAACACCAACAATTTGAAAAAGGCGCATTCCTAACATTTACAACATACGAAACGTGTTGTAAATAATACGAATACATTTGTTCATGCAAGTATCGGACATTCATACAGCATATATATTCTATCAACCAGATGCTGCCATGTAACATTTGCGTGCAGGGGCAATACTGGTATCATAGCACTCTAGCAGGTCGTCCCTGAGTTGATGCATCCACTGAAAAGTATTGCGATTTTGCTGGTCCATCACATCGACGGTTCGATTGTTTTCAACCGCACTTACTACAACAATATTTGATTGTGTCATTGTTTTTCCCACTAAAAGCTAGGGAAAGGGTTCCTTCGCAC
>NW_022877726.1:0-1158 GCF_010883055.1 Belonocnema kinseyi
TATAATCAAATTCTAATTAAAAAACTGTTTCAATTTATACAAAAAAGAATATATATAATTGTTAAATGTTTTTAGCTTAAAGTGGCCTAAAATAATTTGCAGCTTAGTTGTTATGACTTCAAATGGAAACATTTTTTAGCTTTATATTTCGATTTTTTAAAGATTTCATTAACCGTGAAAAAGTGATTACAAACCGGGAAAAGACTATGAATTTTTTTCTTTGAGAGCAATCTGAACTAATTATTTCAACTTAAAAAAATATTTCATTGGAAAGTTTCAAGAATGAGTAATAATTCTAAAGAAAGATTTGAAATTAAAAATTGAGCTTAAAATAAAAATAAATTAATTAAACTCTGAATTTGATACATCAGATGTTCGATAATTTACGTAATTTTATTAGGTGACAATTTTAAAGTTCTGTATTTTCAAGTTGAACGCTAAATTTTCTTATTTTTGATTTTCATAGGTTCTAATTTTATGCTTGAAATTGACTTTTGTTAAATTTTGGACAGTATAATTATAGCCATTTAAAAGTTATTATTTTCAAGCGATTTCAATTTATGCACTTAAATTATTCAAATTTCCCAGGGTTTGAGTACAAATAAGTTCTAATATCACAATTTTTGATATTTTATTCGATTTTAAATAAAGTTCGCATTCGTAGAAAGTTTTTCATTTAAAATGTTCCCATTTGAAATTACTATTTATTTTGAAAGATTTTTTTAGAATAATTCATTTTTTGATTTTAGAAAAATGTATAATCAGCTTTAATGTTAACTATAATTTAGGAGGGTAATAACAATTTAAAAATTAAGATTTTGAATCCTTGAAAGATTAGTTTGAGTTTTCAATTTAAAATTTTAATCACTTTGAATTTCAAATAATAAAAATTCAAGTTTTCGATTTTTAATATAATTCTGTAGGCTTTAATTATAAATGCAATTTCAATTCCTCTGGATTATAAACAATCCAATATCGCATATTCAAATCTTAAAATATAAAATTTTTGACGTTTATTTGCGCAATTTTAATCTGAAATCTTTCAATTTCGGGATTCTTCAATTCAAGATAAAATCTTTTAATTTTTAACTGTTCGAGTTAGAAATTACACAATTCAACTTCTTTCTCGATTTAAATTGTCCAAAATCGTTCTATATA
>NW_022877727.1:0-1126 GCF_010883055.1 Belonocnema kinseyi
CTATGTATAAAAACAGATGCAATAGAAAAGACGTATTTCAAATAAATAAAGATGAATTCGCAACAAAAAATATAATATTGAACATTTCAAGAAAAAACTATTATTATTTTAGAGCAAAGACAGTTGAATTAATCCAAAAACAAGAAATTTTTAAACAAAAAATTGGAATCCTTATCCAAAACAGAATTATATTCAACAAAATAATTGGATTTTTAATCAAAAAATATATTCTACCAAGAGAAGATGAATTTTCAACAAAAAATATAATAGTTCATATTCCCAGAAAAAAATATTTTAGTTTTAAATTAAAAACAGTTGAATTCAAGCAAAAAGGCAAATTTTTAAAAAATCATTTCAACTTTCAACGAATAAGATGGATTTTCAATAGAATAGTTAAATCAGCAACCAAAACAGAATTATTTGCAACAAAATAGTTGAATTTTCCACTAAAAAGATGAATTTTCAATTTTTAAATATTTTATTTTTAACATAAAAAAAGTTGCATTTAACAAAAAAAGTTGTATTTCTCAACAAAAAAATAATATTTAATATTTCAAGAAAAAATTCTTTCTATTTTAAATCAAAAACGGATGAATTGAACAAAAAAAAAATTAACAAGCTAGTTCAACTTTCAACGAACTAGATGAATTTTCCATCAAAAAAGAATCTTGACCAACCAAGAAGAATTCTCAACGAAAAAATATTTTATATTCAAACTAAAAACAGCTGAATTAAATAAAAAAGCAGGAGTTTTCAACAAAATGGTGAAATATTTATTCAAATGTTAATCAGTTTGAAAAAATAATCAAATTTTATACAACCAACAATTTTTTTAACCAAAGAAGATGAATTCTGAAAAAAATATAATAACTGCATTTCCAAAAAAAAAGAATTTTCATTCAAACAGAGTTGCATTAAACAAAAAACCCTAATTTTTAATAAAATATTTCAACATTCAACCAAGTAGACGAATTGTCAACAAAAATATTTTAAGTTTAAACTAAAAACTGTCAAAATCTACATAAAAAAACGAATTTTCAACAAAATAGTTTAATTCTCAACAAAAAGAGAATTATTTTTAATCAAGTAGTTGAATTTTCAATAAAGAAAGATTTTCCACGAAAAA
>NW_022877728.1:0-1336 GCF_010883055.1 Belonocnema kinseyi
TCTTTTCAATAAGTAATCACTTTTATATGCAAGAAAATATTACACAAATCAATAATTTTACATAAAAATTGGTAATTTATAAGTAATCTGTAATTTGTAAAGCCCTTATCTTATTACGTTCCTTCTTCAGAGCTCCATCAGTTCCCATCTATCGTTCCTTGAATCGGGATTCGCAGAAGTTGATGGGCCAGGATGGTAATTTGATGCATTCCATGATGCATCCCAGCTTTCTAAATAAATATTTTTTTTAGTTTTATTTTATATTCAACTATTTAGATAAAGATAAAATTGAGATATTTGAATATTTACCTCTTGCACTTTCAAAACGTCCTGAATAGTTTGGTCCAGAAAGTGTAGTGGAATATCGTGCCGAGTCCTCATTCTCTTTCCCAGGTGATTGGAATTTGTGCACTGATTCTCTCTAGCCTGAAATAAATAATTAATTTATTATGAATAATTACATTTAATATTTTATAAGACTTACTTTATAGTCTGCAAATTCGATTTAAATTTAGTTTTTCATACATGAGTATATTTTTTTAGTTTTATTTTATTTTCAACTGTTTCGATATGTATAAGATGAACATATTACAAAATTTACCTTTTGCACTTCCACAATGCCCCGGAAAATTTTGTCCAGCAAATGTAGTGGAGTATTCCGTCGATTCCTCACTCTTTTTCTCAGACGGTTGAGGTATTTGTAATGGTTCTCTCTCGTCCGAAATAAATATGTAATTTATTATGATTTATTCTTTCTTTATATTTCATAAAAGACTTAGTATATAAATTTGTCCACGAACACGGTTAGCCTCAATTAAGTTCAACCCAAAAGTACATGAACACCCTGTTTTTCTTTCGTACATGTTCCAGGGATGCCCTTGGTTACTTTAAGCTGTTAAAAATCTCATTTTTCTTCGTAACGTTATCAATAAATTTATCCAAAAACATAGACAAAATCAATAAAAATGAACCAGAACGGAATTTTTTGACGAAATTTAACTTATTATTATTTTAAATGTCTGTTTTTAGTTGATTGACTATGATAAGAATTTGTTGCATGAGATTATTAAGGTTCCTTAACTTCAATGTAAAGAAAAATGTTGGTTCATACCTAAATTTGAGGAAATATAATATTTAACTATTCAAAACCTCATTTTCCTCGAGAACTAAGGAAAACATAAATAACAATTCATAGTTCAGAACTGTTTCCCTTTCTGATATGTATAAAGATGTGTGTACCCTTTTAAGATGTTCATCTTATGTATTTTAACAATAATTAAAAAAAAAAAGAAAAATCAATGAAACTCGACTAAAATAGCATTTAATTGAAAGAACT
>NW_022877729.1:0-1281 GCF_010883055.1 Belonocnema kinseyi
TTAATTGGTGTCGATTTTGTTGTTAAGAATAATACAGTAAAAGTTCAAATGCAGGCAAATAATATTGTTTCGAATAATTATGAGTTGTGGCACCAACGGTTGTGTCACATTGGGAAATCGAAATTTGCAGAATTGAAAAATAAGCAAATTATAAGAGATATTGGCCAAATTGAACACGTTATTCCAGACAATAATTTATGTGAGGCTTGTATCAATGGTAAACAAGCACGGTTACCCTTTGAAAAGGCTAAGGACAAAACTGATGTAAAACGTCCGTTGTTTATCGTTCATACAGATGTTTGCGGTCCGATCACTCCTTCCACTATCGATAACAAAAACTATTTTGTGATTTTTGTTCACAAAATTACCCACTATTGCGTTACATATTTAATTACATATAAATCTGAAGTTTTCAAAGCATTTCAAGATTTCGTTGCAAAAAGTGAGGTTCATTTTAATTTAAAAATTGCTCATTTGTACTGTGATAATGGAAGGGAATATTTATCTAACGAGATGAAAGAATTGTGTGTGCAAAAAGGTATCAGTTACCACTTAACAGTTCCACGAACCCCACAGTTAAATGGTGTGTCAAAGCGTATGAACAGAACGATAACGGAAAAAGCTCGTGCAATGATTTTTTGTGCAAATTTAGAAAAATGTTTTTGGGGTGAAGCAGTTTTAACTGTTACATTGTTAATTAATTTGACTCCTACGAAAGCTCTGAGACAAAATAAAAACCCATATGAATTGTGGCATAGTAAGAAACCACAATTAAAATATTTAAAAGCTTTTGGTTCAACAGTTTATATTCATAATAAAACCAGGAAGACAAAATTTGATGAAAAATCCTGGAAGGGAATATTAGTTGGGTATGAACCAAACGGTTATAAAGTGTGGAATGTGGAGACTGAAAAGTTTAGCGTGGTTAGAGATGTTATTGTTGATGAGACAAATTTTAAAGTTTCAAGGCCTGTGATGAGATCTGAAGGAGTTAATCTAGAAAGCTCCAAAGATAATAAAACTGATGCATCTGACATTATGTCAAAATCAGTAGAAAAGTCTCAGAAATCTGATAATGATAAATCAGATAGATTTGAATCTAGTACTGAAACTAGATCTAATAAAATTGCAAAATTAGGCACTGAGGTTAAGAAATCTGTAATTGAAACAGATAAACATTTGCACACAGAATCAAAATCCCAAGATAAACAATCTGATGTAGAAAAATTTCCTGAGTTGAGAAGGAGTGAAAGGATCAAAAATAATTTTCCGGTATCTTAT
>NW_022877730.1:0-1040 GCF_010883055.1 Belonocnema kinseyi
TTTCTGAGACAATTTTTTTCAAGATTTAAAAATTCCATGTACGGGTATTCGTAATAATTGGAAATCCGAACAATTTACCTCATCGATTTCTTTTGATAAAAAAAAATATTACCAGAATTATAGCGTTTTCAACAAATTAAAAAAAATACCAAAATGAAAATTGTAAACTAACCAATGCGAGACTTGAAAGAAAAACTCGAGAGAAGAAAAACGTTGCTTTTTGAGAGCCCTACAATATTATCATAACAACTTTTCAGATTGTTTTAATAATCGAGAACCAAAAATAATGAAAAATCATAAATTTGATTTAGTAATCAAACTGTGCAAGATGCGGAAAAAAGAAGATAAATAAAAAATTGTGCACCTTAAAAAGATCCAAAAGTTTTTTATCAATTACTTTTTGATACGAAGGGTAGTTTTTGTTTTATTCGTAAAAAAACAACATTAAAAATATAAGATATAAGTTTTTGGACCAACGACATAAGCAATGAAAAAAATAAATAGATAAAAGTTGTTTACCTTAAAAAGAGCTAATGAATGTGTAATTAATCTAAAATGCTATTAACAATTTTCTGTGTTATTGTTTTCTTTATTTTGCCCTTTGTTATTTCTCAATTTTTTATTTCGTAAAAAATATATTTGTCAATATTTTGGTGTTAATTTAACAGAGATTGTCCCAATGACAAAATTTAATTTAGATTGTGTCAAATATAAATGCAATAACAAAATTATTATGAACTGAAAAATATTTAAATTTCAAATTGGATAAGCACGAAATTACAATTTCTCTTTAAGATTCAAAGCTAAACTTCAAATGCAAACGCATTTTCTGGTAAAGTTTAGCTTTTCAATTTTCACAACAATCATCCTTGGGAAGGTAAATACAAAAAATAAATACATTTCCGGTTGAAAGCAAGGTCCAGTAGTACAGCTTAAGATATTTGGAAATTATCTTCTTTGAGCAAAAATTATAAGCCCTTTTTATAAATTATTTTATAAATAGCTGTTTCCTTTATCACGAAATCACAAACAAAAAATCA
>NW_022877731.1:0-1413 GCF_010883055.1 Belonocnema kinseyi
TTAATTTCGAGAGAAGCCCGCCAAATATAAAAGTACATCAATCAACATTAAATAAACATCAGTGCAAATTTTGCATTATTTTTCGAGTGTTTTGGTAGAAAAAAACTCTTTTTTACCGAAATCTACGGAAAGAGAAATTGATTAATAGTCACTTCTATTTTATGGATATTAAAACTGTAGTTTCGAATATAATTTAATTTCGAGAGAAGCCCGCCAAATAGAAAAGTATATCAGTCAACATTAAATAAACAAAAGTGAAAATATTGCATTATTTTTAGAGGGTTTTGGTAGAAAAAAACTCTTTTTTACCGAAACTTACGGAAAGATTAATTGATTCATGATCACTTTTATTTTATTGATATTAAAACCGTAGTTTCGAATATAATTTAATTTCGAGAGAAGCCCGCCAAATAGAAAAGTATATCAATCAACATTAAATAAACAAAAGTGCAAATATTGCATTATTTTTAGAGTGTATTTGGTAGAAAAAAAAACACTTTTTTACCGAAATCTACGGAAAGATAAATTGATTAATAATCACTTTTATTTGATTGATATTAAAACTGTAGTTTCGAACATAATATAATTTCGAGAGAAGCCCGCCAAATAGAAAAGTATGTCAATCAACATTAAATAAACAAAAGTGCAAATTTTGCATTATTTTTCGAGTGGTTTGGTAGAAAAAAAAAACACTTTTTTACCGAAATCTAAGGAAAGATAAATTGATTAATAGTCACTTCTATTTTATTGATATTAAAACTGTAGTTTCGAATATAATTTAAATTCGAGAGAAGCCCGCCAAATAGAAAAGTATATCAGTCAACATTAAATAAACAATAGTGAAAATATCGCATTATTTTTAGAGGGTTTTGGTAGAAAAAAAACTCTTTTTTACCGAAACTTACGGAAAGGTTAATTGATTCGATCACTTTTATTTTATTGATATTAAAACTGTAGTTTCGAATATAGTTTAATTTCGAGAGAAGCCCGCCAAATAGAAAAGTATATCAATCAACATTAAATAAACAAAAGTGCAAATTTTGCATTATTTTTCGAGTGTTTTGGTAGAAAAAAACACTATTTTACCGAAATCTACGGAAAGATAAATTGATTAATAATCACTTTTATTTTATTGATATTAAAACTGTATTTTCGAATATAATTAAATTTCGAGAGAAGCCCGCCAAATAGAAAAGTATATCAATCAACATTGAATAAACAAAAGTGCAAATATTGCATTATTTTTAGAGGGTTTTGGTAGAAAAAAAACTGTTTTTTACCGAAACTTACAAAAAGATTAATTGATTAATGATCACTTTTATTTTATTGATATTAAGACTGTAGTTTCGAATATAATTTAATTTCGAGAGAAGCCCGCCAAATAGAAAAGTATATCAATCAACAGTAAATAAT
>NW_022877732.1:0-1673 GCF_010883055.1 Belonocnema kinseyi
AAATGTTGGTCTCTCAGAGTATGATAGAAGTTAAAAAAATCTTTATTACATCCTCCCCAGTCGGGAGCTGGGTCCCGTCTGCAATAATATGTCCGCAGAAAGTTAAGGGTTATTCTAATGTGTTTTGAGCCGCTGAATCCGAATATGTCGGTCGCTTGCCCGAAAAATGGTACGTTTTGTTTAAATCGCAATGGTTTAAACAAATTATGAAAACATTATTTTATTGTGTCAGACAATTTTTTCTGAATATATGGCTCTTTTAAAGAAGAAAAGATTTTTAGTAATTTTTCGTGAATTGCGTATTTCATAAGTTATGATTTTTTGAATGACGAAAATGTAACGTTTTTTGTCAACTTTCGATGTTAATAATGTTTGACCTAATGAATATTTCTTGAAAATTAAAAAACGTATTTGTTCCTTGAGATATGCCTTACAGCCTGATATGCGCTTATATCGAGTCCCCGGCCTAAAAACCCTATTTCTCGACGTCGACAATTTGTTATTTTGCAGTGCTCACAAGGCACTTTTGCTGGTCGAGCGCCAAGCGCGCTGCGAGCCCGATATATCTCGCGCTCGCGGGTGTTCGTTCTTCACCGTTTCTTAAGGATATTGATATTAAACAATGCAACAGTTACTATTCAATTTGTTCATACAAATTACGCATTCTGCATTTAATACAAAGCGCTTATCGCGACGAACGCATATCCGAGGAGGTTCTTAACAATTTTTTTGTTCTCATGCTAGATACTTGGAATCTTTGTCAGGTAATAATTTCTTGGTAAAGTAGTTTGAAATAGTTTGACATTTATTAAAATGTAATGTTACATTATAATTTGGTTTACACATGTACATTTGTACTAAATTAAAAAAATGTAGCATTTTAGTTACATATATTCTAATACGTTTTACTTTGGGTTTGATTGATTTCTATCATTAAATCTGTTTTGACCAGTTTGTTTCTTTTGACAAGAACAAAATCTGAAACATTTTATTCCAGCCCTTACACAAATACATGATTTTTCAAACATACATGCTTTGCCATGGCGACTTGGAACAAATTTATCTATAGGGGGTAAGAGAATTTTTATTTCAGCGGGAATATTACTTTACATTTAATATCGTACAGTCTGTCAAGTTAAAGCGTGGGTGGCTTTACTCGCAGTCGGTAAGGTGTATCGACATGATTTTGGTGTCAAAATATTTAGAAGAGCTCCTTCTTTCATGCTTTTTGATTTAACATTCAGTTTGCTTTCAATTCTCATCTTGATACCTCGTTACAAAAAATGAGTTCCGTATACGCTTCGCGCTTCGAGGCTGTGTTCCTTTGTTCCCACCCAAAAGGTCCCAAATTGTCTCACAATCAAGCTGCAAAGTACATGGGAAAATCATCGTCGTTCGTCAGCAAGTGGGTAAAGCGGTATAAAGAGACCAAAAATGTTGATGACTTCCCAAATCGTGGTTCGACAGGAAAAGTGTCCGACAAATTGAAAAAACTGATCGTGTCAATGTTTTCTCGCAATCCTTTACTAACTCTGCGAGAAGTAGCTGCGAAATTGAAGAAAAAGTGTCATGATATATCACATGAAACTATAAGAACTCATCTTCGTGCAAATGACGTAAAGTTACGCCCTACAATGAAAAAACCATTGCTTGGTGAAAAGCACATCGAAAAG
>NW_022877733.1:0-2272 GCF_010883055.1 Belonocnema kinseyi
AGCTCGTCTCGCTGCGCGGAATCGTCGCGTACAACATATGACGCGACACTTACTTATTTAGATTATTAGATTAGGATTAGAATATTTAGTATATTTACAACACGCCTCCTTAAATTTATAATCCTAATCTTTTGCATACAATAATTTTGATTCGCATACAATTTGTTAAATTAGTCTTAACGCTTTTCGATTAATTAGAAATTTAGTTTTATCTAGACTTTTCGTTAGCATGTCTGCTATATTGTACTTAGATTCTATTTTTATAATATCAATTACTCTATTTTCATAATTCTCATTAATAAAGTGATATTGAACTTCGATATGTTTTGAATTTTTTGTAAAGTTGCCGAATTTTGCAATAGCGATTGCACCTGAGTTATCCTCGTATATGTTAATTGCTTTATCGAATTCTACGTTAAACATTTCATTTACTAAATTTTTTATGAATAAAGTTTCGGTTACTGCTTCTGACATTGCAATATATTCGGCGAATGTAGAACATTTTGTTACGGTGTTCTGTTTATGCGTTTTCCAAAAAATTACATTTCCAAAAAGTCTTATTACAAAGCCTGTTGTAGATTTTCTATCAACATTGTCTCCCGCATAATCAGAATCTACCATGCAATCTAATAATTCGCTATTTAAATTATCATAATAAGTTAGTTTCAAATCTTTAGTTTTGTATAAATATTTCAGAATTCTTAATGCATATTTGAAGTGCGTTTGATCGTAACAGCTTTGGTATCGACTTAAATAATTTACGCTATACGCTATGTCTGGCCTTGTGCCTGTACTTATATATAATAATTCGCCTATGAGATTTCTATATTTTATGTTTTCGTCTATTTGACTTGCTTGTTCTAATTTTAAATTTGACTCCATTGGAGTATTGTACAATTTAGCGTTTTCTAAATTATATTTTACAGCTAAAGATTCGATATATTTAGTTTGACTTAAAGTCATCTTACTTTTATTTTCATTATAATCTATATCGATTCCAATGTATTGGCTGATTTTGCCTAAGTCTTTCATTGCAAATCTTTCCATTAAACTAGCTTTAATTTTATTAATTTTGTTTTTGTCTTTACAACAAATTAAGAGATCATCAACAAATACTAATATATATATTGGATCTTCACTTGTATTATTTACATACAAACAATAATCGTAATTACTTCTTACAAAGTTTAAGCTTTCGATGAATTTATTAAAGCATTCGTACCAAGCCCTTGGGCTTTCTCTGAGACCATATAACGCTTTTTGCAACTTGCAAACTTTATTGTCACCAGTTTCATAACCTTTTGGTTCATTGATATATACTTCAGATTTTACTAAACCATTTAAAAATGCGGTCTCGACATCCATTTGTTCTATGGATAAATTATTTTTACAACAATAGGACAATAAAATTTTCAAAGTTTGCATTTTTCCTACTGGCGAATAAACATTTTCTAAATATTCTTTTTGTTGAAATCCTCTTACAACTAATCTCGCTTTATATACATTATTATTTTTCTTTTTGAATACCCATTTGACATCAATGACCTTTTTATCTTTTGGCCTTTCTACAATTTGCCATGTTTTATTCTTTTCTAGACTTTTTATTTCTGAGTCCATAGCAATTTTCCATTGTTTGTGTTCGCTGGAGTTCAACGCCTCCTCAAATGTATTCGGTACATTTGCGTCTATGTGGTTTACATAAATAAAGTGTGTTACGGGATTTCCGTATCTGTTTACAGGACTTTTCTTTCTAGTGGAAGTTCTTTTTACAATCAAATTATTTTGGTTATCATTTTTTACTGAATTCGAATCATCATTACTTTCATTATTTTCAATATTATCGGAAATAGTTTCATTTTCTCTATCATTTTTATTTATGTATACCTCATTTTCATCGGTTTCAATTACATTTTCATCATTTACAGATTTGCTATTTTCCAAATCTCGGTCTTTTTCGTCATCGGATTTTTCTAAACAAATTATTTTAGTATTTTCTTCTACTATTTGAACATGTCTGGCATTAATTATTCTTCCATTTACTAAGACTCTATAACCGTTTTCAACATATCCTACTAGTACGCCTAATTGTGCTTTATCGTCCCATTTGCTTTTTCGCAATGCTTCCGGTACTCTTACAAAGACTCGACTACCATAAATTTTTAAATGATCAACATTAGGTTTTTTACCGAAAAATATCTCGTACGGAGTTTTGTTTTCCTCAGTATTTGCAATTGTACGGTTTTTTAAGTAAGCTACTGTTTTCATAATTTCT
>NW_022877734.1:0-1123 GCF_010883055.1 Belonocnema kinseyi
TATTGTTACTGAAGTGTAATAAGCTCGAGTATCAATATCTATTCCTACTGTAAATATATGATGTCCTCAAACAATAAATCCTAATATACCAATAGAAATTATTGCATATATTATCCCTAATGATCCAAATGTATTTTTTTTCCACATTCTATACAAATTATATGTGAGATTATTCCAAATGCTGGTAAAATTAAAATATAAGCTTCTGGATGACCAAAAAATAAAAATAAATGTTGATATAAAATAGGATTCCCCCCTCCTATTGGATCAAAAAATGATTTATTTATATTACGATCAAATAATAATATTGTAATTGCTCCAGCTAAAATTGATAATGATAACAATAATAAAATTGTTGTTAAAAAAATAGATCAAAGAAATAAAGGAATTTTATCTATTTGTATTGAATTAGGTCGTATATTTAAAATTGTAGTAATGAAATTAATTGATCCTAAAATTGAAGAAATTCCAGTTCAATGTAATGAATAAATTGTTAAATCAACAGAGATTCCTGGATGACCTAAATTTGATGATAAAGGAGGATAAACAGGTCATCCAGTACCAGCTCCTTGATCAATTAATATCCCAGCTAATAACAAAAATAAAGAAGGAATTAAAAGTCAATATCTTATATTCTTTAATCGAGGAAAAGCTATATCAGGAACTGTTAATATTAAAGGAACTAAATAATTACCAAATCCCCCAACTATAATAGGTATAACTATAAAAAAAATTATAACAAAAGCATGAGCAGTTACGACTGAATTATAAATTTGATCATTTCCAATTAATTGTAAAGGTATTCATAATTCTATTCGAATAATTTGTTGCATATAATCATTTAAAAATTTTTTTGTTCATTATTTTAATTTTAATAAAAACATTTTCTTTTCATTGTCACTGAAAAATTTTTTTAATAAACTAAAAATTAAAATTAATAAATTAATTAATAAAAAAGTATTATGTCTGATTTAGGTAATAAATTGTAAATTTATTTAAGAATATTTATGAATATTCTATTACTAATTATAAATTTTAATATTTTAATTTTTATATTATTAATATTTACTAGAATTATTTTAGGAATAAATGCAAATTCATTAATATTTTTTTGAATAAGAAT
>NW_022877735.1:0-1382 GCF_010883055.1 Belonocnema kinseyi
TTCGAGTAAGCTGTATCCATTACAATAATTTAAAGTTTATTTTAAAATATATTTTATGGAACATGATATTTTTTATAAATGTGCCAGTGAAATTCTGTTCGTCTAATTTTGTTTGCCAATGTGAAACGTAATCTGGCTTGGAACTGTCATCTTAACACCTAAAAACCAAAAGAACAATTTTCCTATCACTTGGAATTATAATTATATTTTTATAAAAACGTTAGAATATATAATAATTAAGAAATTGCAAAATGCGTACGAGAACTTGATTAGACGAATAGTCTAAAAAAATCCGCAGAAATTGCAGACCACAAAAATAACAATAAAAACTAAGTAATATTAAAGAACTATATATAGACAATATATAGAATGAAAATTATAATTAATAATTTTAGAATTAGTGGAAAATATATGAAACCGTAATATAAATTACTCATCGACTTATATGTGTGGTATTTATTTTCAATCCAAATGGTTCTTGTCCCAGCTAAGTAATCATTAGTTCGCCTGGAGGGGCCTACTGAGAGTTGCTTATAGCGCTCTAAGTGGCTGTTGGCAAAATATATCGATGGGACTTCGTGGGTACTTACTACGGGTGGCGGTGTGTAGAGGGGAAGTGACTTTTTTCGCCGGACGCGCCGTCTGTATTTATGGCGGGTAACTAAGCCCGTGCCTCATTCACGTTTATAATATCTTTGGTTTAAGTACTTCGTTGTGTCGATTTCTTGTTCGAGATTTTCATTAGAGTCTAACGGTCAAGGGTTTGCGCGATAGAAAGTCTGCTAAAACTAGCTGTTTTCCTGGGACATACGTGACTTTATAATTGTATCGCATAAGGCGCAAACGAATGCTTTGAAGTCTTGGAGTTAAATCATCTAAAGTTTTTGTTTGTAGAACTTGTACCAATGACTTACGGTCTGTTTCTAGACTAATATCAATTCCCATTACGTACTCCATAAATCTATCGGCTGCGAACGCCAGACCAAACGCTTCCTTTTCTATCCGACTATATTTTTGTTCTGTTGACAAAAGGGCTTTTGACGCGTAAACCACGAGCTGTCTTTCGTTATCGCTTTCTGGTAAGAGTACACCACCTAGTCCATAGCCAGACGCATCCGCTTGTACTATAATATTTTTACTGTAGTCATAACCAGCCAAAATAGGGGCTCTCTGCAATAATGTCTTAACTTCATTGAACGCGAGATTCTGAGCTTCTTCCCAAGTGAAGATTACATTGTCTTTTAATAAAACTTTGAGGGGTTTTAATAACTGAGATTTGTTTAATATGTACCAGGTGTATACATATGAAACCGGTATTGCCATCTAGCGGCCAGTAGGCACACTTGTAGGCACTGTCGGAACTTACCATTTGTGCTAATTGG
>NW_022877736.1:0-1062 GCF_010883055.1 Belonocnema kinseyi
ATTCTCCCTATCGAAAAGGATGTTCAAAGAATTTTTCTGAAAAAATAAAAAATATTAATAATAATTAAAATAATTCATTATATATTTGGTTTCTTTTTAATATTTAATTAAATATCCTAGTATGCAATATAGAAGATAAAATAACCCTACAAACGTACAAAGCCATCGCTGAATTCTTCGTCAGTTTTTAATTTTTCTTCAAAAGTTTAAAGATATTCTACAAAAAGGTATCAATGACTCAAGTAATAATTTGAACATTCAATACTTTATCAAATAAAACGGCAGTTTCAAGGTCTAGTATAATTTATAAATTTGATTTTTAGGTGATCCACATTTTACAGATTAATTAAAAAAATTTTATTTTATAAAGGATCAGGTAACTGCTTAGATACTTTTCTGTAAACAATATTTCAGAAAGTGTAATTTGGTAGAATAATGTATTGTTTACTGAATAAAAAAGGAGTTATTAAACCGACTTTAATTAAAATTTCATAGTTTTAAGAATGTGTAATTCATTCATTCTGTTATAAAGATACAATATTCATATTTTATTTTGACGTTTGACTTAATTGCGTTATGGACATAAATTACTTGTCATTTATTTACCTAATTTCGTTTTGTTTCCGGAATCTTGGAGTGTTGGAAACTGCTCGATGCCCCCGAACACTGCGAGTGCTTTTCACTTTCAGCATTTTTGAAGATTGGAATCACAGTGTAATAATTATTATAGACAAAATCACAGAAACACTCCCCACAGTAACCTCAAACTAACCTACTTGTCATCTAGGCGTGTTCAAGAGGTTCAAGATGGAGCCCGACTGAAAACAGATGCACAGCCAAGTTTATGATGCTGCAATCAAGAGCTGTGAAACAGAGCTGGTTTAAACTAAACACAGAAAAAACTAAGAACAAAATTTGTTGCAGGAAATTTTTTAGAGCGATAAAGTTTTGTTCAGTCAACTTCGCGTCTTTCAAAAAACATGTGTTCGTCATGGAAAAACAAAAGAAAGTTTAACCGATATTTATGTAAAGTTTATCCTGTGAAGTTAATTTTGGTTGCAG
>NW_022877737.1:0-3207 GCF_010883055.1 Belonocnema kinseyi
TATCACTGTCTGTGAATATGACTCGAAAAAACTACAAAGTCATGAAAAATTCCAATGGTTCGGGACAGCTTGGAGACGCCTATGCAATAGCTTTTCAGCTGGATGAAACCTTTTAAATATTAAATATAATTGAAAAGACCTTGCACGGTGTCCTTCTACTAATTACATAGCTAGTTTCTTTATCTAAAGTGAAGATTATTCTTAGTGATATCATACAAGATTGTGAGATATTAATATTGAAATTTTTCGTCGCACTTTCAGACGTTTTATCCTTGAATATATTCTTTAAGTTTAAAAAAAGTTATGAATTAAGTAAATCATAAGCGCTATATTTGGTTATGAGAATTACTATTGAAAATGCAGGTGTTCAAATGATTACTTTTTTGAAAAATTAATTAATTTCCATCAAGATAAATGATTTTCTAGCATACAGCGCAATATATAAACTACAACACCAAATTGAGAGATTGGTAGGGCGCCAAATATTTTATTTTATTTTGCAACAGGGGGGGGGAGGCAGTTAAAGCAACTTTAGAAACTTAGAGTAAATTTTGTACGTTAACTTATGACAAATAATAACCCTGCAATCATATTATATTTTTGGTACAAAACTCATCTCCGTTATTTAAAAATTCTATTATTTGTTTAAAAATTAAATAGCTTAGTTGAAGATTTGTATTTACTTTACAAATCAAAAATTCAATTCAAAATTAATGTACTATGTTAAGAATTTATCTTTTTTGGTGACAAATTAATTTTTTTGTTTCAAAATGCAACTTTTTTGTTGCAGATAATGTGTTTTCGATATGATTTTATCTATTTTGTTGAAAACTAGTCTTTTTTTAATGAACAAATGATTTTATTTTATTTAAAGTCTTTCTTAATAAAAGTATCAAATATTATATATTTTCTGGATACTAACTCTTTTTTTTACTTTTTACATGGGTCAAAAATTTATGCCTTTTTTTAAAGACTTCAACATTTTAAAAATCTTTTGTAATTAAAAGTATTATTTCGCTTTTCCGTAATGCCGATTGCCGATAGATTAATGTTCAACTAAAGAAGATAGATATAAAAAAGTCTAATTTCGAGCTTAAAAAATAATTTTGCAGTCGAATAAAAAAGATTGTTACTAAAATAGTAAACTTTTTAACTAAAGCGATGAATTTTCAACTCAAAATATTAAACGCACATAAAAAATATGTTTGACCAAAAACGAAATAGTTCCTTTTTTATGAAAAAGACAAATATTCCCCTAATATCCTAATTTTTAATGAGTTCATTAGCAGAATTGTTGGTTTTTTAACTAAAAAGGTAAATACTTAAATCAAGCTTTATGTTCGGCTTTTATGTTTAACTGCGAATAAAACTACTTTATCTTTGGTTAAACATATATTCTTCAGTTAAAGATTCTATTATTTGTTTTGAAATTTCTGTATTTTGTTGGAAAATTGTCATTTGTGTTGACTAATTCACTTTTTACATTAAAAATTCAACTAGCAGGGTTTTAAAATTTCATTAAATAATACAATATTTGGCTTGAGATTCATGTACTTTATTACAAATTATTTAAGCGTAGACAGGAAAACATAATTATAATTATACATATGTTTTTTTATTTAATAAATCTGTTAATTCTAAATTACAACTTTTATTCAATCACTGTAAAATGACGAAGTCCCATAGGGCTGAGCAGTGAGAAACGAACCCACAATCTAATGATTTGTGAGTTCTTAACAGCTTGACATAATCAGGAGACTCGCTTTCTCTTATTCTAACTTTTTTAAAATTCCCTTGCCTTTTGCTGGGAACGTGATAATGATTATATTAATAATTTCTATAATAACGAATGATAAGGAAAAATGTGAATAATTAAGTAATCATTTTAGCAACAATTCTTATTATTTTTTTCTCATCATTTCTTATAATGTAAGTGTTATTTCTACCAACCAAATTATCAATTTGTTAAATATTTGTAAATAATATCTGTCTTCATTGAATCTTGAAGCGAGCATTATGAGCTAACTGAAACGTCGAATTATTATGGGTGAGTTTATTGTGAACAGGATTGAGGTTAATGAAAAATCAACCCAATACTATAATGGAAGAAAAAACCGGTAAACCTGGGACGAGGTTTAACTGAATAGTCAGAACTTCACTATTTACATTGAAATATTCACTAAATTTAAAAAAAAATTCCGTCACAGTTTAAATAAGGTATGTTCAGTGGTAACTTTTGACGTTTACTTATTTAGAAGACCAAGTTTTCAGATAAAACAACAATGTTACTTTCTTTTTATTTAGTTGATAAGTAGTACATTATTCTTGAAATTTTATTTAAATAATTAAATTTCAAATTTTAATTAAACTGCATGCAAAATCCATGAACAATAAATTTGATTTATATCAGATTATTTGATGCATTTAAAATTGAGCATATCTAAATTAAATTTTGAATTTAATAACTATATATTAACAAGAAACTTTGAAATGAACTAATATCTTGCATCAAGCTTAAAGGCATGTGATACTTAGAAAATTGTTGATTTTACCAGTTTTAGGTTCCCCCGGCTTTTTTTGTAGAATAATTAATATTTTGTCTTAAAAATTTGGGAAATGATAGCGAACATGATAACGGACGTCCCCACACAATTTTCTTGTAGATTCATTCAAAAAAGTTTTCATTTAGCAAAATGTGATTCATTTGCATATCGCTTGGGAAATAGTATCGATTTTTTCAGTGCTAGATTCCCCCGGCTTTTTTCCTAGGATAAGAAATATTTTGCCTTCAAAATCTGGGCAATGATAGCGAACATGCTAACGGACGTCCCCACACACTATTTTTTTTATCAAACAATTTTTTATATTGCTAACAAAAACGTGCGTGTATATTTCTAGGTTATGTGTGTTATAATTCACGCGAGCGTTACTTCGAAACTACACAATATTTTTGGCCCGAAAACTTTGGACTTGCAAATAAACATAGTAACTAATCTCCCGGAACTAACCTTGTTTGCAGACAATCAAAAAGTTTATTTCATAAATAATTTCCAGATTATCGGAAAGACAGAGATGAAAAACGACGTAACCTCAAAATAATGCATATACAGTCTGTCAAGTTAAAGCGTGGGTAACTTTTTTGTTAAAATATTTTATTTAAACGCATGTTTCTACATGGAATTACATTTGTCAAGGTGTCGAGCAAAA
>NW_022877738.1:0-1229 GCF_010883055.1 Belonocnema kinseyi
TTAGTTTTACAAGATGTTGAAAAAAGAGCTTTACAATTGTTAGATTTCACACCTATTTTGTACAAACGATATATCGACGACATTTTAGCCATTATTCCCACACATAAAATTCAAGTTTTCTTAAATGCATTTAATAGTATTGAAGATTGTATAAATTTCACTCATGAATGTGAGATTAATAATGTTATTAACTATCTTGATTTAATAATTATAAAAACTCCAAATGGTGATTTATTAACCAATTGGTATAAAAAACCGTCTTGGTCTGGTAGATACTTAAACTATAATTCACATAATTTATTTAGGCAAAAAATTGGTTTAATTAAGGGTTTAGTTGATAGATGTGTAAAATTATCTGACATTCAATTTAGAAAAGAAAATTTAAATCTATTAAAAACAGCTTTAGTACAGAATAACTATCCTCTTGAGTTTGTAAATGACATCATTAAAGAACGCATTCATGAGATTTACAATAACAGTAATAAAATTAACAAAAAAAGAAATTGGAGTGATACTTACAATAGATTTAATTTAAATGTTACTTTGCCTTACATTCAGGGCCTATCAGAAAGATTAAGAAATTCACTTAAAAAATTTAATATTAATGTTTATTTTAAAAACACTAATACATTAGATAATTATTTGTCAAGAAGAAAGGACGTCGATTCCATTGAAAATTTATCTGGTGTTATTTACTTTATTAAATGTAAATGCTGTAATAAAGTTTATATAGGTGAAACTGGCAGGAGATTAAAAACTAGAATTGCTGAACACAAAAGAGATTGTGAAGTTGGGAATTTTAATACAGGTTTGTCGCATCATTCTTGGAATTTCAATCATTACTTTGATTTTGATTTTAAACGCATTAAAATATTAGCTACAGAAAAAAATACTTATCAACGACGTATTATTGAGTCTATTTTTATAAACAAATATCGTAAAATTTCTGTTAATTTACAGACTGAAATTCTAAATATCAATAAAATTTATCAGAGTATTCTAAAATAATGTTTTTAATATTAATCATCTCTATATGTATATATGTGTATATATATGTATGCTATATGTGTGTATATATATATGCATATGTGTGGATGTGTACATATACACATTTTTTTTAAATTTAAAAAAATTTTTTCAATTTCTTATTTCAAATTTAAACTCAATTACGCGCTTCCACATCAGTGGTTTTCAATGGAAACTTGCCTATTACATCATCGTTCATTACG
>NW_022877739.1:0-1418 GCF_010883055.1 Belonocnema kinseyi
CACAGCCTCGAAGCGCGAAGCGTATACGGAACTCATTTTTTGTAACGTGGTAACAAGATGAGAATTGAAAGCAAACTGAATGTTAAATCAAAAAGCATGAATGAGGGAGCTCTTCTTAATATTTTGACACCAAAATCATGTCGATACACCTTACCGACTGCGAGTAAAGCCACCCACGCTTTAACTTGACAGACTGTACACTGGCATACGCAGACGACATAGTGTTGATGGCAGAGGATGAAGAAGAGATGGTGGGATTAATTACAGGATTAGAGAAATACTTAGATGGGAAAAAGTATTTGAGATATATCTTGCAAACCAATGGAGATCATACAGCTCATATAAGAGAAAGGATAAAAAAAGCAGCAGGGGTAATGCAAAAGATATGGGGAATAGCAAAAAGAAGGTTAAAAAAATTGGAGAAGGAGAATGTGGTTATTTGATACGCTGGTATGGCCGGTATTAGGTTATGAAGCAGAGATATGGAGATGGAAAGAAAGGAAAGACATTGAGAGTTTACAAGAAAGGTATATAAGCTGGACACTAGGGGCAGACTGGAGGACGCCAGGATATAAGGTGAAAGAAGAAACGCAAAGGGATAAGTTAAGTATTAGAGCGGGAAAGAGGGCATGGAAATTTGAGACGAAGCGGAGGGAGGGAAAAGGAAGGGAGTTGGCGAGAAAGTGTTTGATGGAGGTAGAAGAGAGGAGAGGGAGGGCGATTAAATTAACGAGATGGGAAGAAGAAAGGAAGGGGTTCTTTCATGATAGAGAAGTAGAAGATGGGACTGGAGTAAACTATGAAGAATTGGAAAAAAAGGAGAGGGAAAGACAATTAATAGAAAGATGGGGGGGAGTTTGAGGAATCAAATTATAATAAATGGTATAAGATGATAAAAAAGGAACGGGTGCCAAAGTATTTTGAAAAGGAATGGAGAGAGAGAAGGTGGACCAGAATAGCAAGATTTAGATTGGGAAACGAGGTAAGGGAGGGGATGTACTGGAAAAAAGAAGAAAACAGAAAGTGTAGATTATGTGAATGGGAGGAGGAAACATGGGAACATGTATGGGAAGAATGCAGGAAAGGAATGGAAGATAAAGGAAGCTGGCAAAAAAATGTGGTTAAGATTCCAGGGGAAGATGGATTAGGAGAAGAATAGATGAAGGAGTTGGAGGGTGCTAGAGGAGCGAATGAGAGAAAATGAAAGATTGCACGGGAAAAAAGGTAAATGTAGGTATAAAAAAGTGAAAGAAAAAGGAAACGGAAGTCCCTTAGATTAGAAGCGTAAAAATTGTAAATAATGGTAAAGTAAAATTTAAGTAGACTAAGATGCGTTCGCGTTCTCATGCTCTCTCTCTCTCTCTCTCTCGCGCTTGCACTTTCGCATCCGTGGCCGCGCTCACTCGTTTGCTAATAAG
>NW_022877740.1:0-2424 GCF_010883055.1 Belonocnema kinseyi
TGTTCCAAAAATAAGGTGACTTTATGGTTTTCTAAAAAAATACTCATTTATTCCTCAATATTTATGTTGTTCCCTTCAAAGTAATCCCCCTCAGATATAATACACTTGTGCCAACGCTTTTTCCAATCATCGAAGCACTTCTTTTAATCATTTTGTGGTATAGCCTTGAGTTCTTTCAGCGATGCAGTTTTTATCTCCGCAATCGTTGAAAATGGATGTCCTTTCATGGGTCTCCTCAGTTTTGGGAAAAGAAAAAAGTCAGGGTCCAAATCTGGTGAATATGGAGGCGTAGACATGACTGTGGTGCTGTTTTTGGTCAGAAAATCTTTCACAAGCACTTTCAAAATTACGCAGTTTTGGAACAAATTTCGCTGACATACGTCTCATGCCCAATACGTCCGAAAAGATAGCATGGCATGAGCCAACCGATATGCCAACATCTTCAGCAACTTCTCTGATGGTAATTCGGCGATTTTTCAACACCATTTCTTCCACTGCTTGAACGTTTTCATCTGTTGTTGACGTGCTGGGACGTCCAGGGCGAGGTTTGTCTTCGACATCCTCTCGGCCTTCTTGGAACAGCTTGTACCACTTATACACATTTTTCTTACTCAGAGTAGACTCACCGTATGCAACTGTCAACATTTTAAGAGTTTTAGATCACTGAATTCCATTTTTCACACAAAATGTAATGCAAACTCTTTGCTCCATTTTTTTCGATAGAAGAAAATCGCCGAGCACACCAAACCCTTCTAACCTTTTACGCCCCTGCCAGAAAAACAACACGAGCTATATAGTCAAAACTGTGAAAATATGATATTGACGAGTGTGCCACCACAACAAAACAAAAAATTTAAAACTTGAATGTACGTAAATCATAGTGCATTTGAAATCCAAAATGGTACTAATCTAATTTTACTTCATGAATGAATAAAAAAATTATTTTAATTGAGTAGAAAAGTTCTTTGAATAAATTACTTAACATCTATACAAAGAAACGTATACTTATGTTTGTTTATCCAAAAGATTCATGGGATACGAAATTGCTAGTTCTAAAGAGTTGATGTTAAAAAACTCTAAAGGCGCTTTGAAATCAAAATTAGTCCCAAAATGTATTAAAGGGGTCCTAAAATTTTGAATTCTGGTACATTTAATATTTTTTCTATGTGCATTAAGATGTGGGTAATTTTTGGCATGTAAAATTGTTAGTATAAAATAGTAATAACAAATTTTAATTAAAAAGCTTATTTTTTATATAAGTTATAACTTCTTGAAAATAAGTAGAAAAGTTAATCTGAAGGTTCATTTAACTTTTATTTAAATTTAAATACGCTCAAAAATATTCCTGGTTAAATCAATAATAATTGTGGTTAAATATTCCCTTACTACCTTTTCTGGTTAAAGTAATCAAAATTCTGAAAAGGAAGCTCTAATTTCCTTATAGACATGGAGAAATGTCTCCTGAAATGTTGCATTTTTTAAATATTTGTAAATTTAGTTTGCATATTTGATTTTCTAACAAATGTGAAGTGTAAGAAGCATTTTTGAAAGTCGAAGAAAATTACGACTTGCTTCTACAATTTAGCTAAGGCCATGTTATAATTAGGACCATTTTTTCAAATTGAAACTTACAAAAATGTCATTTTTCCTCATACTGTAAAAACCTGACTTTAAGAAAAAATATGGGTTTGCTTAATTTTTTTCTTATTCGCATTTAATACTAAAACTCGACATAAAAATTACCATAATTATGTCAAATCTTTAATTTGCTATAATTCAACATTTTTGACCTCATTGAACACTCGAGGGCTAGGGCCATTTTTGACATCAAAAAGTCATTAAAGTATTATATTTTTACAGTTGTGATACTACGTGATATCCTTTTATTACTTTTATTACTTTATTTCTTTATAATCAGTGAGGAATTACATTAAATCTCGAGAAAAAATTAGAAACAATTGTTGGTAGAATATTTCTGGTTTTAGGCCATACCGAATTTATTTTAATTATTCAATAATGAAACCGAACATTTACATTTTTCCTTGCTCAATATTTGATACATTTACGTGTTCAGATTGCATAAGTTAGTTATGATAAATTAAAGGATAAGTTTAAAAAATACAAAAACAAAAAAACACAAAAAACCTTTTTTAACAGCGTAGAAATAAGATAATTTATAAGACTAATAACTTTTTGAAAACTTTTAATCTTTTTAACTTTTACTTTTAACTTTTAAACTTTTTTTAAAAAACATACGAACAAATGTTTTTATGTACAGTCTGTCAAGTTAAAGCGTGGGTGGCTTTACTCGCAGTCGGTAAAGTGTATCGACATGATTTTGGTGTAAAAATATTAAGAAGAGCTCCCTCTTTCATGCTTTTTGATTTAACATTCAGTTTGCTTTCAATTCTCATCTTGTTACCA
>NW_022877741.1:0-1235 GCF_010883055.1 Belonocnema kinseyi
AAACATTTGTCGACCTATAAATACGAATTTTATTCCCCGAAAGATTTTTATAAAAATCTCTTCGAAGCACTTTTATTGCAACAATTTAATTAAAGAAAAATACCGACAGACAGATACCGATGTAAAAACTTGTTTTTCTGATTCAAGGAGCCTCAAAGCGTCGAAATTTCATGAAATTCGCGGAAGTAATTTTTCACATAAAACTCTTCTCATTATGGATGAGAATTTGATAAAATAATCATGGGGCCTTGAAAAAGTAGCGTTTTTCGCCTCTTGACCTTTTTCCATATCTAGCTTTTTTTGCTTCAAATGTCCATTTTCGTTTCGTTTCTTGGATTTTGAAAATCCTTTAACTTTGGTAAGTTTGATTTTATCAAAAAAAGTTGTCAGGATAAATTGTTCATATTTTTTGTACCATAAATGGCTGTTGATAAAATTTTTAAATTTAAAAAAAAATTTGTGTCAAAAATTTTGAAAAAGCATCAACTTTTTGGATTTTTATCAAAAATGGCTGTTTAACGAACTCGATCTTTCTTTTTGGTCCCTTGAACAGAATGTCAAAGCCCAATCCAATCGAACCAGTCTTTCAAAAGATATCCGGTATACAGACAACAACAACAAAGACGATGCCGGACAGACAAACAGACCCCGACGTAAATACTTGTTTTTTTGACTCAAGGGACCTCAAAATGTCGACATTTGATAAAATCCGAAAAAGTTATTTTTCATTAAAAACTAATCCCTTCACCTTTTGGATGAGAATGTAAAAATTATCAACAAGATTTGTAGAAAATCTTTCAAAGAATAAAATGATTGCCCGGTAAGTTACAACCGAAAAATGACAATTTCAAAACAATGGAAGTTGTTCTAAATATTGAGCTAGGCTTGAGGCCGTCACAAATCGTCACACACACAATTCAGAGTGACAAATTTAAACTTGGAATGTTACGATTATAATTATTTTATTTGTTTTTATTTGTATTTCGAAGGTAAAAGTATTTTATTTTTATTCTTAAAGAACAGTTAAATAAGCATTAATTTAGAAAAAAATCAAATAATCTGGAGGTTTCTGAATGTTTCAAAGAAAAGAAAAAAATTTGGAGCTTCTCAAGAATTTGAAATATTAGAATAATAATAAAAATTTCTGGGTAGATTTAAAATGATTTTTTATTTCAAAAAAGTACATGACTCAAAGAGAATGTTTAAAAATATTTCAAAACATTTCAAAAGATTTA
>NW_022877742.1:0-1236 GCF_010883055.1 Belonocnema kinseyi
TACAAAAATCGTTTTACAAATTGTTAAAATTTAACTCGAGTAATTTCTATTAACACTTTAATTTAATACTTTAACTAATCTACAAACATTAAAATTTTTAACATTTCGAAATTTTTCTGTTTTCTAAATTTCAGGCTGAATTAATTTCATTTAGGGATAGCCCAATTGAAAAACGAACGTTTAAATTTTTAACGCTTTCAATTAATTCATGATTATTAATTTTTTATAAATAAACTTTCAAGTTTACAATTCAAAATTTGAACTTTTTTCTTTTTTCAAATTTCAATCTGAAGCTTTACAAAATTTCAAGAGATTTCAAAAGATTTTTAAGCATTTTAAATATTTGATGATGTTTGAAAAGATGTAAAGGAATTTGAAATTTGTTTTTATAGTTTAAAGGAATTTCAAAGAAATAAAAAAATGTTAGAAGGGTTATTTAAAAAATTCAAAAGTACTTTAGAAATATTTGAAAAAAGTTCTAAGTATTTCAAAAGATTTCAGAGGAGTCGACGAATTTGAGAGAATTTAAAAAGGTTCCAAGGATTTTTCAATTGATTATAGTAATTTAAGCTGAGATTTTAAAGGATTTTATATATTTCATGGTATTTTTAAATTTTCAATAAATTTTCAAGAGCTTTAAAAAATTTAAATAGATTTCAAAAGATTTCAAAAGATTTTAAATATTTAAGGATATTTTAAAACATGTCAAAGAATTTTCAACTTATTTTTATTATTTTAAGAAATTTTAGAGAATTAAAAAAATTTTAGAATGGTTATTTAAGAAAATTCAAAAGTCCTTTAAAAATCATTAAAAAGAAGTGTAAGGTGTGTCAAAATATTTTGAATGAATTGCAATATTTGAGAGTATTTATAAATGCTCCAAGGAATTTTTGATTTTTTGCGTTAATTTAATATGAGACTTGTTTTTAAATATGCATACAATTTAATATATTTTTGCATATTAATTGTTATTAATAGGACTAATAGACCCAGTTCGCCCCTGGATATTAATGATTTAATGATTTTTTCAATTCCTAAAAATTTTGCAAGTCACTCAAAAAAAAGACTGTTTAAGTTAACCGCCTGTAATTGCATGTATTTAATCTCTCCCTTTTACAGGTTTGAGGGCCTCCCTTCCCTGTACATATATTTACAATTCCATCCTTAGTCTAACTTAACTACTACTTATATTCTACTCTTTCGCATTACGTAGGATAAACAATAGTAACAGTAGTG
>NW_022877743.1:0-1401 GCF_010883055.1 Belonocnema kinseyi
CATACTTTGAATAAAATATTTGTTATCATTCTCTTGAAATAAATGTGTTTTTTTCTTGAAAAAATACCGGTTTCATATGTATACACCTGGTATATTACGTCAGAATAAAAGCTTTCAGCGCGCATGCTTCAATAACGAAAAATACTTGAAATAATCTATTTTTCTTGATGTAATTCGTGGTTGCCGTGTCTACATTTCAACTTTTCATTACAATATATAGTAAAAAAATTTATCGAGGGGGTATAAAGAAACAATGTGGGACCAATGGTCATACAAACACATAAAAGTCGATAAAGGAAAAAATGCTGCTTTTTGCATCGTTTGTGATAGTGTGATTCACATTACTGCAGAATCTAGAATTCTGGATAATTTATTAGAGTTTTATGTTTATCGACTCGTAGCATATTATTTATTTTATTCGTCTCGTACATCTTGTAGCAAATGCCAATATTTAAAATTCTTTAAATTTTAATAAATGTTAAAGCAGTTTGTGGTTATAATTAGGGCGACCCTGCATAACTGCATCTATAATATTATGCAATATAAATTATAATAATTATTATCGAAAGAATCAAACGACACTTTGCGAAAGTTTTCTGTCCTTTTTTCCGCTGGAAAAATTAATCCTTCCATGGAATACCATTATGATGTTGGGTATTTCTTCCCGGCCCAGGCATGACCATTATTTTTAATTAATATAAAACATTTTACAGAATTCCTAACAATTATATAATATTTCATAAATGAGTATGTAACTGTCAATACTGACGACACAGGTTTTGCAAGTCAGTCATCTTAAAAACGAAGATTACAGGAGATTTCTACTGTTTTTGACGTATATAACGCCAAAAACGTATTATACGTAGAAAATACTCAAGTTACGCGTAACTGACCAACCCTGATTAACCCCCAAGTTGAGGTGTGAAAACCGTGCCGAAAGCTGAAGGGCACCTGGGAGAGGTGTCTAGAATGGCCCCTGAATGGGGTTACATGGCACGACTGCATGCTCTGTGGTGCGAGATACACCCGGAGCTATCGCACTTTTCGCCTCAACGTTCGCGAAACCATGCTGAACTACTCCAAAAAAGGGGTTATGTAAGCGGAACGCCTACTCTACCATAGGAAGAACAAGCCGGCAACAGAGAAAGAGAGGCGACACTAAGACCTACCGCGAGCAGGTATCCGATAGAGGAAGAGCGATGCTTTATATCCCAGAGAAACATCAACACCCAGGTTTCTCTCAAGCCTAAAGATCTGGCTGAATTGGATGACGAGCTTCTTCGAAACTTTTCCGTAGAATCCAAAACTCATTTGACTTTATTAAAAAGATACAACAGATTCACATTCAACCCCAAGACATCATAGTGAGTTTCGACATAGTATCTCTTTTTACGAAAGTAC
>NW_022877744.1:0-1607 GCF_010883055.1 Belonocnema kinseyi
CATGTCATTATACGTATATCACTTTTAAGTGTTTTGTGGGCGCCAGGCAGGCCCTTTAAATCACCTTATATAAAAGATAAATATTAAAACTCAGCCCTGAAAAAAATAGAGAAAATAAAATTCGCTAGTAACCTGAAAACGAGATAAGATAACAGGAAAATCTCAGGGGGGGATTCTTAAGGTCAACAACGGCAAATTATAATTTTAGAAAAGAAGGAGAACACCGGCATTTCATGGCAGCTAATTTACATCATAAGATATAAACGGCCACGTGTCCGAAGGCCCAAAAACCACCGAAAGAACTTTACGTTCGAAAAGTACCCGTGGACTTTACAACTACCACGATACGCACTGACTCGAACCCGCAGATTTAGAATAAGGAGGCACACTTAGGAGGGGCTAGGCCGAGCGATGGCGGAAGCAAAGTTTCAGAAGACTTCATAGATCGACCCACTTCCGCCATAGCCAAGCCTGCCGAACAAAGAAAAGGAATTACCTCTGACATCCTGGAGCAACATAGTTTTCGTCTCTTTAATTTTTTTTTATAACGTTGAATTTCCCAATCCAATGGAGAATAACAAAGTTCAATATGAATCCGAATCCGAGACAATTCCGAGTAATTTCGGCTAAAATGATGTAGCAATTATAATAACGATGGTGCCAGGCGGAGACCAAGAACGAAAGTGAGAAAGTGACAGGTCTTGTGCAACGCGCCTAGACCGGCAACTCAACGGGTTTCTCGCGTCAGGGCGCGTTCACAGAACCTCAAGCTGCAACGCACTACCGGGGATACTCGGAACTACTGATCCTTACCATCTAAGAGTCATTTTTACAACGATTTACTACATAAATGGGTAAATAACAGTACAATCCACAATAACTATCAGTAGTAAGTGAGTTTCTCTGATTTCCAAAACAAAACGGCCTGGAAGTAAATTGATATTTGAAATATGTGAAAGTTCCTGAGTTTTAGCAATAGGCGGGAAAATTTGAAATTACAAAAGATCTAATATGAATTGTACATAAATATCGCTAAAAAAAGGTTTATCAAAAGTTATTAATAATTGAACAAGGACTAAATTAGGTACTTTAACGCTTACTGAGGAACCTTTGACTTATTTCAAGATTTTATTTTTCACTCGGCATAGAAATCGACCAAACCCGAATCCTAGCGCCACTGTTGAGAAAATCCTAGAACTAAAATTAATAACTGAATAAAAGTACGGTTGGTCATGGTTTTACAAGCTAAATACTAAACTGACATCGAAATGAAAGTTTTTACGTGCTTGAGTACAACGCGCCTAGTAGTTAAACTGTGAACTGATCTCTTATAACTAAAATATCAATTATTTTCAATAACCTAGGATCATTTACCAGAATAAGTCATGGCAATGTCCATGCTAAAACCCGGTTCCAATCTTCATGAACCTTTTCAGAAGAAAGCTTCATGAATCTCGAACGTTTTCCAGACTCAGTATCGCGCGGGGAAATTCAAATCAATCGTGAGCAGCATAAAACATTAAAATCAAATAACTACATTCACAGGCCCATGCCTAATAATCCATGACCTAAGTGAATGTATGGAAGGCTAAATATATGTTATTCGC
>NW_022877745.1:0-1065 GCF_010883055.1 Belonocnema kinseyi
CGTTCTAGACACCTCACCCAGGTGCCATTCAGCTTTCGGCACGGTTTTCACACCTCCGCTTGGGGGTTAATTCCTTCGGGACCACCCCTGGACAATTGTCCCTGACTGCCTATTTATTTTTGTTACCATATTCAGCAGAAGCCCTTGGTACAGGGACCCTCTATCCGCAACCCGAGGACGCGTTCGGTGGCTTTGTCATAGGCCCTTCGGTTTGATTCTAGGGGAATCAAAACTATATATATATATACATATATATAGCTTACAGGAGCTGTATGATGCCCTCATAAAAACTGATGAAGAATGCCCACCCGTCACTACTAATGAGGTGAAAAAAGTATTAAGAGGGATGAAGAACTATTCCGCTTCGGGACCAGATTGTATCAAAATCTTCTGGTGGAAGAAGTTTCCTTCAACCCACTAGCACTTTGCCTGTTTGTGTAAGGGCGCACAATACTCCTGCCGAAAATAGGCAACTTATCTGACCCAAAGAATTACCGGCCAATCACTTGTCTGAACACACTGTATAAGGAATTCACAGCTATCCTAAATGATAGGATTCTTCGGGCAATTGAACCTGTGTGGCAAGAAATGTATGAACAACGAGGCTTAAAGAAAGGCGTAGCGGGATGTCGGGAGAACCTGCTCATCGATAGAAGTGTCTGCAAAGATGCAGTATACTACTAGTGTGACCTATCGATGGCCTGGATTAATTACACAGGCCGACAAAATTTGACAAAGGTCCGGAACCAGAGACCAGACCTAGTATACCCGAAGGTTTTTGCTGCGCTGAATCCGAATCCGACCTCAGAAAAATTCCATCACCCTCAGTTTTCGAGATATTGTAACCTAAAAGTGCAAAAAACACCGTTTTTTGTTATATTTGAGGTTACATAGCATCTTGAATCATTTTTTTTTCAAAAACGGGCGAAAGCATCAGAAAGGAGCACCCTTGCCCTCTGAAAGCCATTTTTCAGATTCAAGATAGCTTTTTTTTTCATCGATATATCATTGATTGAAGTTAAGTATTTTCGCAGTTTCGTAACAACGTTAAAACACCCTATATAG
>NW_022877746.1:0-1556 GCF_010883055.1 Belonocnema kinseyi
TCTAGTCGGGAGTGGTGCTGACTGAAAACAGATGATTTGGAGCGATTCGCGCGCCATCTGTTGGTCATTCTAAGGACTTATTGAACTACCCTCGTACCATCCCGAATAAAAATGCTTCGACTTGAGTTCGACTTGAATTACCCCCAATCAAGACATGTTGAAGTCGAAAAGTTCGACTTGAGCATGTCTCAGTTTTGAGACAGAGCCAGACTTCAATTTATGTCTTGGAGACCACCGATTCTAAATTTTTTAATTTAAAATAACTAATTTAATAATTACAAAATTTTTATTCATCAATTTTAATCTCATTTATGAGCCAAAAAAGGTTCGACAATCTCAGCCAAGACAAGGCTCGTCTTGAGTCAAGAAAGCGTCGTCTTAGCCAAGACAAGGCTCGACTCAAGACAAGTAAACGCCGTTTTACCTGTCGTGGCCATAAAAGTAAGACGAAGGCCTATGTCTCGACTCAGTTTTGAGACGCAGCCAGACATCGATGTTTTTGAGACGAACTCAAGACATAACCAAGTCGACCTCAAGTCGAAGCATTTTCACTCGGGATGAATGTTTTCTTACGAATAGGACATGCTCAAAAAATCTATAGAAAAAAATCGTTTCTTTTCGATTTTTCTCTAAAATTATTAACCGAAGATGCTACAATATTGGGACATTTTTTTAAGCACTGTTTATCCTAAGCCCCTTTTATGTACGCATTCTTTTAATTTTGCTGACCAACTATGATATTCAGAAGTTATATTATTGGAGAAAAATATTTACGTAAAAATAATCACGAATGACAACTGTCGCCAACAAACACTTTTTCGCATTAAAGTAAAACATCACTCATAAAGAATATTTAAATAAAAAGGTAGAAACATAAAAACGTCATGTGCAAAAAACTAACTTTTTGAAATAAATTCAGTGCCTACCACAATAGTATTTATTTTTTAATTAAATTTGTTGAAAGTTAATTTTATCAATTGAAATCAGCTCAATACCTTTGAATTGCCAGATATCGTATACCTTAATTTATCTAACTTGTCTGGATTCCTTGATATCCTGGAATATCCTGAATTCTTAGAACTCCTTAAACACGATGGAATTTCAAACAATTTGAAGAAGCCAGAGGGATTCAGAAGAATTAAAGAAACTGAAAAACTTCTGTAAATCATGGAATTCAGAGAAGGTAGCATATTCAAGAATTTTGGATAATTCAGAGAATTTAGAATGTTTATTAAATTCAGGATATTCAAGGATTAGAGAAAGTTCAGAGAATTTGAGAACATTTAGGAAATTTATGTACTTTAGAGAATCGAGGATATTTGAGAAATTCATGGGATTCAAGGAATTTAAGGAATTCACAGTATTTCATTAATTCTTAAATTTCCGAGAATTTAATGAATTTAGAGACTTTAAGCAATTCATAATATTTCAGGATTTCAGGGAATTTAGATTATAACACCATTAAGCCATTTCCCTTTCGGGGTAGGCGTGACTCACTCGGCAGGGGAAAGGAGTAGTGTGTGGAAGGGATAGAGATTTTTCAGATTGATCCAGAA
>NW_022877747.1:0-1357 GCF_010883055.1 Belonocnema kinseyi
AAAATATACCAGAATGTTTAACCATTAACAAAGATTAGCTTTTATGACTGTTAGAAATACCCTTTTTCTTAGGGCAGGTATACGCTCAAAGTTATAAACCGCACGTGTTGAAGTCATGAAAATACGATTCAAGAGATAAATTTATGTGTTTAAGACATAAAAACTTGTCTACAAGACATAAATTGAAGTCTGGCTCTGTCTCAAAACTGAAAGATGCTCAAGTCGAACTTTTCGACTTCAGCATGTCTTGATTGGGGGCAATTCAAGCCGAACTCAAGTCAAAGCATTTTTATTCGGGTATAGTTTAACATTTAAAGTTTAGTAAAACTTGGACACTGAAACTATCAATTTCTAATAACATTTGGCTAAAATTTCATAATTTTCAACCTGTGATTATTTGATACCACACCTGAATAAAGATATATATTCAAAATTTTTGTTTTTAATTAAAAAAAAAAGTATATACACCCAACTCTCGCTTTTAGTCACCCCGAAATGAAGTTGAAGGCAACCCCCGACACTTACACTTTTTAATTTGACCAAAAATCTTTAATTTGACCCTGACGGAAACTGCAAGATTTTTTATTTATAATTAATTAAAAATTTATAATAATTAATCAAATAATATGCGAATATGAAAGAGTCTCTCGTTTTCGTTTTTTATCGATGCCTTTATCCTCTAATTTTGGAGAAATTGACAGCTATGTTCAACTTTTTTGACAGCTTTCACACAAAAATAGATAAAATTCGAGCTATTCCTATTTTGCCTTTTACATTTTCTGCTATTGGAACGGGAAAAATGCTGTTATTCAAAATGTATATTTCATATTTTTCTTACGGAATATTTAAACATAAAAAAGAATACCCATAGTATATTATGTGTTTTAGGTAGGTGGTAACATGTCCAGCTGGTGTTTCTTCAATCTCCATGAAATTATACGAAGTTTGAGCTTCGAATGTTCGAAATCTGTCGGCCTAATAAATTTTATTTTATTCTTTCACACAATGAATTTTACATTTTCGTTTGTAAAATTTTCGGCCGAATTAAAATATTACAACAGATTCAATTGTAAAATTCATTGCTAGGTGGATTTTTACAATTTTTCGTAAAATTACTACGATACACGAGGGTCCTTTTATGTACATCCACCAGAGATGTAAAATTCAATACATTTATTCTACAGTGTAGCCATGACGTTATCTATTTGCGAGATGAAGTTCAAGATTATCGTGCTCAAATCGGAGTAAAAATGCTTCGACTTGAGCTCGACTTGAATTGTCCTAACAAAAGGGGTCATTCTGACAGTCATTATAGCTAATCTTTAATAATGATTAAACAATCTTGTATATTTTTATA
>NW_022877748.1:0-1038 GCF_010883055.1 Belonocnema kinseyi
TGTACTTTTCCGAAATTTAAATTGTCAATCTTTTAAATTAAAGAGTTTTTTTTATTTTGAGAATTTAGAATTACAAATTAGGTAAGTTTTTAGTTTTACAATGAAAAATTCTATAATTTTCACAATGTTTACTTTAAATTTCTTCAGTTTGGAATTCTTAGAATTAATAACTTTGACTCATCTTTAAAAACATTAAAATATAAGAGTTCAAGAGTTCTTGGTTTTGATAACTTGCAATAAAAAATCCTTTAATTTCAGTTACTTACTTTCAAAATTTCTTCTCTTTGGAAGTTTTAAAATTGAAAATTGCAATTAATACCACTAAAAACATTCTGTTATCTGTGTTTAAATGTTAATTTCTGTCTTTATTTCTAGTTCTTGCTTGCATAAAATCTTTTATTAAAATGCAAGATGCAAGTTACTGAAACTCAATTGAAATTGAATTTAAATTTAAATTTAATTAAAGAGGAGGTAGATATTTTAATATTTATTCTAATGTATGATTAGCTAATATATTTAATAGCACTTTTAATTGAAACATTCATTTCATTTTGATAATTACTCCTAATTATAATTATATTCAATAATAACAATACTAATTATTCTTTTTCAATAGTATTACATAAAATTATACTCACTGATTAAATTAAATTAAATGAGAACAAAAATGAATTGAAATTGTTCCCGTGCAATAGGACCAAAATCGTTTACAATAAATATATATAGAGAAAGAAATCTGCTTTAGAATAAAAAATACTTGTCACTGAAATCTATACTTCTTATTTTAATCACAAAAATTTATTTTAATCTTTAAACGTTCACCTTCTATTTAAATTGAATTTTTATAGTTCAAGTAAACTAGAATTTGTGTTGTAGAATTTGACAATTGTCCATTTATATTTTTCTTATTCTTATTATTTCATTTAAGAAATAATTAAATATGCCACATTTTTATATAAAAATATTTTTATTTACGGTAATTATTATAAAACTTGCAATAAAATATAGTAATTGCTTAATTCTTCCACCTTTCAAGCA
>NW_022877749.1:0-3189 GCF_010883055.1 Belonocnema kinseyi
TCACCTCCTCGGTAGTGATGGGTGGGCATTCTTTATCAGGTGTTATGAGGGCAACACATAACTTCTTGAAGCTATTTATATTTTCTGAGTCTTCGTCCAGTCCTCGCCATCGTGACTCATCGTCCGGTCAAAATCCGGAGAGGCAGCGCGACGGCGAAGGAAATACGGAAAATAACCGAGAGGCACAGACTCGTTACAACCAAAATAGTGAAGTGCGTTTGTTTTGACTGTAAATCGGGATTATCTATGATAATTATTTATTCGAATCTACAGAAAAGAATGATTAATAAATGTTTATTTTCATTTTAAATGATTAAGTTATGTCTTCTAAAGAATAATTTAATGAAGATATAAATTATTTTACAGTTTTGGACGACTGTAATGTAATAAATAGAATAAAGCTTATCGTGGGTGAAATTTTATAACTTTTTATAATTTTATAGCACCTTTTTTAAATTTTATAATTTTCTATTTTTAAAATTTGGCTACTATACGGAAAATAAGACTTTAGGAAAATTCAAAATTATTCAGAATTTTATTTTAAAAACTTAATTTTAAGTTTTGAAGATTTAAATATATGCCGGAAAAGTATATGAATGATTTTAAAACTATTTTTTCAGATTACATTTTTTTTATTTGTAGAAGTTTCAGTAGTTTTGAAAGGAATCGAAAATAATTTAAATCTTGAGAAGAATGCGAAAAATTTAAAACGAAATGTACATTTTTTATGATTTAGAGCAAAAAATGAGAGGCCTTTTAAGAATTTTGAAAGTTTTTAGGAGAACAATCAAATTGTCTCAAGATTCCTGTTAAAATTTTTAATGATTTCTTTATTTTGAGGAAGGGATTCTAAACGAAAATTCAATCAAAATTACAAAAACATTCTATTATGCTTAATAAATATTTTCAATTATTCAAACAATTCCAAGTTATTTTTAAACTTGTAAATACCATTTTTTCAATGTGGATTGTTGAAGATTTTGAAACAGGAAGATGGATTAAAATTACGAACAGTTTCAAGAGAATAGAATTTTTTTCCTTAGATTCCCAGAAAAATGTTAAATGATTTTTTATTTTGACAAATTAACTTTAGGATAATTTTCTAAAAGATTTCAAAGTATTTCCAACAAAATTTCGAAAAAATAATCTGGCCGTCTTGAAGGCAAATTTTGTTGTCTTTAAAAAAATTTAAGAAAAAAGATGTTTAAAAATGTTTGATTTAATAATTATACAAATTTGGAGAAAAAATGTAGATTTTTTACAATTTAAGAAAAAGAAGCTTTTTATGAATTTGGAAAGTTTTTTTAGAACATCAAACAATATTCTCTAGATTATTAAGAAAATTTAAATGGCAATTTAAAAAATTTGCAAGTTTAAAAAAAATGAACTAAAATTACACATAGTCAACAAAATTTAATTAATGTTAATGGATTCATTAAAAAAATTTGCTTTTCATCATAACTATTTTCATGAAATTTATCCTAAGATTTAAGAGCGAAAGTGAATTTTCTTTATACTTGTTTTTAAATTAAACATGAACTAAAGTTATTTCAAGCTTAAAATAAACGTTGTTAAAAATGATTTATAAAATCGAGGAAAATATTTTATTGTTAATTATAACTGGTTTTGGAAAGGAATTCGAGGTGAACTTTTGAAATAAATATTTTACAATTTTAATTTTTTATTTAACAATAGGTTGCTGAAAAGATTCTCCGAAAATCTCATAGATGCGTTTTTAGATAACAAATTTTATTTAGGGATTATAAAATCGTTATTTTTGTGAACAATAGGTTTTTATAAATAATTCAAAAAAATAGAAACTACCAATGAGATTTGCAGAAAATCTTTTAGGGAATAAAATAAACGATACCGCATTAGAATTAAATAACAATTGCAACTTTTACCTACAGAGAAAAAGGAAAAAATTAAACTCTAAATTGTTATTAAAGAAAACCCGACATATTTTATCAAAAGTTCACCTCGAGTTCTTTTCCAAAATTAGTTATAATTAACATTAGCATAATTTCCTCCATTTTATAAATCATTTTTATCAAGGTTCATTTTTTTAATATGAAATAACATCTGATAATAATAAATAAGGAAGCACATTGTGTTCATTAAAACACATAATTTGGTTATTAAAATATTTGAGAATCCAAAATGAATTTAAATTAATAATTAAAATAAATAGTATGTTATATCTATTATATAATTTAATAAAAAAATGTGACAAAATTCGGACTATTTTCTTTTCGTATATTTAAAAATTACACAAATAATGATATATTTAATTTGATTGCGCATGAGTAATGATTTGTTGTCGTTAGTAGAAATGCATTGAGATTTAGGTCTAAAAGCAATGAATTTAACGATTTTCGCTAATTATTTTTTATTTATAAGATAATAAAAAGTCTTAAAGATTATTATTTTTTACCCAGAACTACCAAAAAATTATTTTTATTTGAAAAACATTATTTTTAACACTCACATCTTTGATACCCCCCAATTTGCTGAAATTCCACATCAGAGCTATCAAAAAGAAACAAGAGTACTTTTCTAGCTCGCCATCTCATCTATTGGTGTCAACCAGCCCTGTGCATCTGAAAACAAAATGGCGATCCATTAGTGTCCTAAGTTGGTTAGTTTCTAATATCTTCAGCGCGGCGCTAGTTGTCCCATCATGTAACGATCGCATAAATTTGCATTCCATCCGCTAGGAACAGCACCGTCGCTTCCATAGAATGCGCGGTTTCAATTCGAAATTATAAAATATTCGTGCGAAAAGTAAAAAGATTGGCAAGCAACATTTCAGGGCAGATCGGCATGAATATGGTTTAAGTGATAATCATTCCTGTAAGCGAATAAATTTATGTTAGATTTGTCGAGAATTTTTGGGCAGAGGAAATTTGATATAATGTTTAGATTTAAGATAGCAGACCTGACAGCAGAATATACAATTCTTATATTTATTATCCAATTGACGACAGAAAATCGTTACACTGAACCGAGGGGAGAATCATTTTGGTTTTCGTTGAAATGATTAAGACCTCCGGGCAGCCGGTTCTCCGAACTATAGTGTAAACATTATGAGCGGACTTGGCTTTATCGTAGCCGGCGAAGTATTAGGGCACGTGCGTTCTTCACATGAGAAGGCGTATCGAAATCGGCGACCAATTATTAGTCATAATA
>NW_022877750.1:0-1167 GCF_010883055.1 Belonocnema kinseyi
CCGATAAAAAAAAATACGTGTCTCTTATTTTTCGATGTACTACAACATATTGCAGTTTCATCAAAATCGGTGAGGGACACCTGGGATAGTTTCCTTGTTAGCACATTACAAGTTTCTAAATCTTGCCGCCTTACTGTTTAAATAAAATTGTGATTATTAGCTAATCGCATTCTATTATTAAAATTTTCTCTTTGTCGCATCGCCCCTTTCTATAAACTTCTTTTAATTAATTTATGTAACCCTAAATAATTTCATGCAAACAAAGCACATTAATCATTTTGCACTACCTTTCAGTAACTCAATTTTTTCTAATTGAAGTAGTGGAGATTGATTTATCTTTGGCTTTAGAGAGCAAATAATTATTTAATGAAAATAGCAATGTGGTTTTTTAAAATATGTAATAAATAATTCAACACGGATAAAAAATTTTCCCAACAGTAAACCTTAGATTTCCTTAAAGATAATGAATTGGACAATATTAAGACGTCAAGAACAACAGCGTTACTTATTTTCTCAAAGCTGGCAACATGACCTTGGGTTTTCAAAGAAAATCCGGAACAGGCCAGCCCATGATGTTTTAACTGTTCGAATTAGTTTCAAAGAAAGTCATATAATATCATAAAATTTGCATAAAAATTACTTTTACAAAGGATTGCCACATCTATGAGGCTAGACCATTTCTTAAACACAAGATAAAATAGATTGAGTGTGTAAATGATTCTAATTTCGTCCTTGTCTAACAATAACTTGTAAATATTTTTTGATGGCGGAGATGACTTCGAATATTTGAAAGCTTATGATAAATTTTATTATATTATAAACTGAATACACGCACTTATTTACTTCTCATTTCGTCAATAAAATTGAAAATTTCATACAATTTTGTTGTTTTATTAAACTTTTTTGCCAGTCGCATCCCATTTCCATAACTTTATTTTAATCCATGCATTCAATTAAAAATAAATTCATATATTTTAACTAGGCAATTAGTAAGTACTTTTTCGCTTTGAAAATTATGGCTAGTTCGACTCGTCGAATCAGTAATTTTTTTACTTATCTTTAGTGACTCACTATTCTCTATCTTATCCAAAAATATTACGTATAGTTTATACATAGTGTGAAGTACTTAAAAAATATTCATTTGTTTTAAACATTTTCTGTATAAAA
>NW_022877751.1:0-2097 GCF_010883055.1 Belonocnema kinseyi
ATCCACAAGAAAATAAGCCCATTTTTTTTGTTTGAAAAAAAAATATTTAGAGGTGGCGGAAGCCCCATTAAGTTCAACACGTATTTCCCATAAGAAAAAAAGACGTTTTTGTACATTTTATTAAGAATTCTCAATATTAGGTGCATGAAGTTCGAAATTCACCATTTGTCTTCAGAAATAGTCACAAAATGCGAATAAAACATTGCTTTCCAAATATCACCCCATAAGTCTGTTTTATAGAGTCCCAAAAACCCCCATAAGTGAAAAAATGGGTTTTTCGAGTTTTTGGCGCTGATTATGATTTTTTTGCGGTTTTTTAACGCAGATTGTTTCAAATATATGGAATACTACTTTATACTGATAATCAGATGTTTATTTAAATTGTTTAAACAATTTATTATTGTTTTAGCAGCTTTCTCTTAGAAAATGGTTAGAGAGTCAAGGTTTTTTCTGAATTTTTCAACTTATTTTCAACCTTTTAGTTAGAGCGACGTAATAATCAATTAAAGTTATGAAAATAAATGTTTAAACAATTTGCTATTATTCAAAACAATATTCTCTTAGAAGAATTCTAGAAAGTTGCGGTTTTTTTCTAAACTCTTAAGCTTTTTGTCCAATTTTCACTTAGTGAGGTAATAATTAATGCGAGTTATCAACCATGCTTATTTAAACAATTTATTGTTGTTTATAACCATTTTCTCTTCGATAAGTGCTAGACAGTTGTGGTTTTTTTTGAAATGTTTAACTTTGCTTTACCTTTCTAGCTGTAAATTTGAGAAAAAAACGCAACTTTTTAGCACTAATCTAAGAGAAGATAGCTATAAACAATAATAATTCATTCGAACAATTATTTTTGTCAACTTAAATTAAATATTGAAACACTTCAAGTGAAAAGTGGGCAAAAAGTTAAAAATTTCAGAATAAACGGAAAGTTTCTGTCATTAAGCAAAAAAATATCATTTGCAATGATAATTAATTCTTTAAACAATTATTTTGTTAACATGAATTAATTATTACTTAACTCTAATTGTAAAGTGATAAAAAGTTATAACTTTCAGAAGAAAACCGCAACTATGTAGTATTAAACTCGAAGAAGGTAGCCAGAAACATTAACGATTTGTTTAAACAATTATTTTTGCTAAATAAAATAAAATAATTACTTACTTTAGGTGAAAATTGGACAAAAAGTTGAAAATTTCAGAAAAAACCGCAACTTTGCAGCATTATTCTGAGAGAATATTGTTATAATTAATAACAAATTGTTTAAACAATTATTTTTGTCAACTTTAATTGATTATTACCTCGCTCTAACTAAAACGTTGAAAATCAGTTTAAAAATTCAGAAAAAACCTTGACTTTCTAACCTTTTTCTAATAGAAAGTTGCTAAAAACAATAATAAATTGTTTGAACAATTTAAATAAACATCTAATTATCAGAATAAAGTAGTATTTCATGTATTTGAAACAATCTGCGTTAAAAAAACCGCATACAAATCATAATTAGCGCCAAAAACATATTTTTTCACTTCTGGGGGTTATCTGGGACCCTATAAAACAGACTTATGGGGGTGATATTTGAAAAGTAATATTTTATTTGCATTCTGTGACTAATTCTGAAGAGAAATGGAGAGTTTCGACTTCGATTTACCTAATATTGAGAATTCTGAATAAAATTTACGAAAACGTCTTTGTTTCTTATGGGAAACATGTGTTAAACCTTATGGGGCTTGCACCACCTCCAAATATATATTTAAAAAAAAAATGGGTTTATTTTCTGTGGATTCGAATATATTTCCGGGCATTTTGCATAAAAATTCGAAAAAAAATTCTTAGACCACCTTTATATACATACAGCTTCTGTAAACGTTGCATGTTTATTGTATTAAGATAATAAATTTATCATAAGCAATACTAAAGTATTTTTTTCCCAAGATTTTTTTACAAAGTATTTACAGGATACAAATAAAGAAATCTTATCTTTAATTATGGCCAAGAAAAATTTTAAAATCGTTAGCACAGAAAAAACAGTAGATAAACTGTACATCTATTTCTGACGAAAGATTCCCTATAACTAATTTTATCATTACTTTATTCTGT
>NW_022877752.1:0-1692 GCF_010883055.1 Belonocnema kinseyi
TGTAAAATTAAAAGGTGTTAAAAGTTTGTGTTTTATACGTATGAATTATTGAGCGTTTAAATGAAATATTTCTGAATTAAAAAATTTTTTCAAAGCAATTGTCTGTATTTCTGAATTGGATCAGAGATTTTTGGAAAAAAAATATAATTCAAATCTGGGACAAGCCATTATAAACAACAATTAAAAACTATACAAATTAGAACGGAGTGGTTAGAAATAAAAAGCCTTGATTTGTTAAAATTTTAATGAGCTAAATTTTAAGTTTGAACGCTACAATTTTGATTTAGAATAATATTCAAAATTAATTTCAAACTTGAAATTATTTGAAATAATTTGAAACACGATCTAGATTTTTGCAGATTTAAAAAGAAAGCTTTTGAGAATTATAAAATATTCAAAAAGAATAACAAAAATTGTTGTGATTGCTAAGAAAATTGAAAATGATTTTTTAGTTTGAAAAATTAATTTTAAGTGAGTATTTGAAAAGATTTTTAAAATTAAAAAAAAAAGGAATCGGGACGATTTTAAGGCAATTTTTTTATTTTGAAGTTTTTTTAATTTTAGGAAAAAAATCAAATTAACACAATAAATCAATTTTCAACCCAAAAGTTTACTTTTCAACAAAATAAATTAATTTTCTATCAAATAATTGGTGTTTTAACTAATAAAATGTACGGGATAAAGTTTCAAACAAAAATGGAATAGTGCAATTTCCAGAGAAAACTGTGTTAAAAAATTGAATTGAACAAGACAAAAAAACGAATTTTCAACAAAATTGTTAAATTTTCAAGAGAAAAGGTGAATTTTTGACCAAGAAGAATAATGTTCTATACAAAAAAAAAAAACGATTTTCCCACTTAACCAATATAAACGATTAATTTTTAGTCAATCATATAATAGTTACATTTTCAGATAAAGATAACTAATTTTTTAAAGAAAAAATTAATTTTAAACAAAGTTGTTAAATTTTCGACCAATCAGATGAATTTTCGACCAAGAAAATTGATAATCTACAAAAAAAGACAAATCTTAAACAAAATACATGAATTTTTGAAGAAATTATTTAATTTTAAATAAAAAAGACGAATTATCTACAAAAAATTGAAATTTTTAAATGAAAAATATGAGTTTTCAATGAAAGAGACCTTGTTAAAAAACGTATTTTTTTGACAAATTAGTTCAACTCTTAGTGAAATAATCAACTTTCAAACCCAAGAAGATGTACAAATGGTATTTTAACCAAACAATTGCATTTTTGACCAAAAATAATAAAATTTTCAACCAAAAGGATTAAATTTCTACGAAATAGGGTCCATTTCCAACAAAATACATGAACTTTAAACGAAATTATTTAATTTTAAAAACAAAAAGAGTATTTCCACCCAAAACTTATAATTTTAATTTTTAACAATATATTTGCATTTACAACAGAACGACTTTACAACCAAAACATATTTCTAGTTCATAATTCAACCGAAAAATGTAATTTTTAATCAAAAAGTATAAATTCTCCATAAAAGAATTTAATTTCTACAAAGAAAGACGACCTTTTAACAAAATACATGATTTCTTAACCAAAAATTGCATGGATTGATTGCCAGTTTCAAAAATGTATTTTCAACGAAAGAGATGAACCTTCAAATAAAAAAAAAGACTATTATATTATAACATAATTATAATATTATCATTATT
>NW_022877753.1:0-1191 GCF_010883055.1 Belonocnema kinseyi
AATTTATTTGCAGACAAAGTTGTATTTACGTGGAAGAGAGGGGTTGATTTTTCACGTTAAGGGTTGAAGCCCAAAAATCATATCGGGTATTTTCGAGGAGCCCAAAAATCCGAGACTCTATTTCCATTGAAAAATTCTAGAAAAATTTATTTGCAGAAAAAGTTGTATTAATGTGGAGGAGAACGGTTGATTTTTGACTTTAAGGGTTGAAGCTGCAAAATCATATCGGGTATTTTCGAGGAGCCCAAAAATCAGAGTCTGTATTTCTATTGAAAAATTCGACAAAAATTTATTTGCATACAAAGTTGTACTTGCGTGGAAGAGAGGGGTTGATTTTTGACGTTAACGGTTGAAGCCCAAAAATCATATCAGGTATTTTCGAGGAGCCCAAAAATCAGAGACTGTATTTCCATTGAAAAATTCTATAAAAATTTATTTGCAGACAAATTTGTATTCAATTGGAAGAGAGGGGTTCATTTTGGACGTTAAGGGTTGAAGCTGAAAAATCATTTCGGATATTTTCGAGAAGCCCAAAAATCAGAGAATTTATTTCCATTAAATATTTCTAGAAAAATTGATTTCTTGACAAAGTAGTATCAACGTGGATTGATTTTTGACGTTAAGGGTTGAAGCCCAAAAATCATAACGGGTATTTTCGAGGAGCCCAAAAATCAGAGACTGTATTTCCATTGAAAAAATCTATAAGTATTGATTTCTTGACAAAGTAGTATCAAACTGGGTTGATTCTTGACGTTAAGCGTTGAAGCCCAAATATCATATCGGGTATTTTTGAGGAGCCCAAAAATCAGAGACTGTATTTCCATTGAAAAATTATAGAAAAATTGATTTGCGGACAAAGTTGTATTCACGTGGAATAGAGGGGTTCATTTTGGTTATTAAGGGTTGAAGCCCAAGAATTATATCGGGTATTTTGGAGGAGCCCAAAAATCAGAGACTGTATTTCCATTGAAAAATTCTAAAAAAATATATTTGCAGACAAAGTGGTATTTACTTGAAAGAGAGGGGGTGGTTTTTGACATTAAGGGTTGAAGCTTAAAAATGATGTCGGGTATTTTCTAGGAGGCCAACATTCAGAGAATGTATTTCCATTGAAAAATTCTATAAAAATTTATTTGCAGACAAACTTGTATTTATATGGAAGAGAGGGGTTGATTTTTCACGTTCAGGGTT